>NC_083766.1:62793741-62833741 GCF_963514075.1 Conger conger
GATCCCCCGCCCGGGCTGTGTCGAAGTGTCTCCTGATGAGCTGGTTGGCGCCTTGCACGGCAGCCAATCGCCGTCGGTGTGTCGGTGTGTCGGTGTACAGCATCAATTGTACAGCACTTTGGATAAAGGCGCTATATAAATGCCAAATATTTACATATACGCACACACACACACACACATGCATACATGCACACACACACATATATATATATATATTCACACACAGTGCCTAGGATGCTGCTGATTGGTGATTGACTGTAATGGAGTGAGGTGAAAGTGTAGCACACAGCAGAGGCCATTTTGACTGTAAAAGGCAATGTGTTACATGGGAGACAGCTGGGACATGTCAGCTAAAATGGAGTCATGTTCTGTCGCATAATTACCCGTCGTTTGATAAGGCTTCCTCTCGGCCAACATGCAGATACACACCAGCCGCCCTGGGGGTTACACAGGCCCCTGCACAAGAATTATGGGATGGCTGACACAGACTGATAGGTCTGAGGTTGCCGTGGAGATTTCCGATTGAGGCCCTTTCCTGCCTGTATGGGAAAGAGTGGCTCTTTGTTTGTGCAGTCAACAACACTGAATGCCATCACAACTGGAAGAAATGACTCAAAAACGGTTGAATCCAAATTTATATTTTGGATTTTGGTAAATTATTTAATGAAAAGTATGCATGAGATAATGTTACGTTCAGCTTCCAAGAACTTTTTTTTTTTCTTAAGTTTCATATTTTCTGCTTTATTCAGGGACCAAACCCCTACCTAGTCCAGGGAGGACCACACATGGCTGAGAGTCAGCCTGCACACAGACTGCTCCATGCCCCACACAGTAAACCCCACACACCACACACACATACACACACACCACACACACACACACGCCACACACACACACGCCACACACACACACACACACACACGCCACACACACCACACACACAAACTCACACCACACACACCACACACACAAACTCACACCACACACCACATGCTACACGCCCGCGCACCACACACCAGTTGTCACTAAAAAAGCAGTTTTGAGTGTCTAGAAAAGTGCTAGCTGTATATGATCTATTTATCTGCCTCAGTTTTATGCTGGAGAGCCTGGCCGGCCCTGAGTGACCCTGTGGCCCACTGTCCAGCTGGAGACGTGGATCCCCGTCAAATTAACCCTGTCTGACTCTGGCCATGTCTGTCGCTAATTATGCCCTGTGGGGCTACCCGCAGACTCAGCACCAGCTCAGGCAAGATTCAGTTCACCGTGCGACGCAATCATGTGCTAGAATGTGCCTTAACTGAATGTATTATAATTATTATTAATATTACTACCACGACTAATAATAATCATCATTCCTTGCATTTGTATAGCACGTTTCTCGTTGGCGAAGCACGTCACAGTGATGAGGGGGAAGCTCGCCTCAAACCAACCCCGACGTGCAGCCACCCGCCTGGGAGACGCAACGGCAGCCATTTTGTGCCAGACCGCTCACCACACACCAGCGGAGAGGTGGAGAGGGAGCACATTTTTCAGCCAATTGAATCAGGGGATGAAAAGGTGGCAGGATGAGAGGGCCTGGTGTTGAGTTTAGCCGGGGGACACTGGGGTGAGCGTCATCAGTCCATTTCCCACGTGTGTTAGAGAAAGAGGCCCCTGAAGATCCGGCTTATTCTACCCAATCAGAGGACACAGAGGCAGTCGAGCCCCAGTGTCCACGCATAATCAGCACAGGCTAAGAAGGAAGTGGGGACGTGACACCCCATACTCATACCCAATCAGGAATGGTTAAACAGGAAGTGGGGACACCAACCCTCTGGCCACAGTGGATCAGAAAGAGTCCATGCCAAAGGTTCAACAGAAAGTGAGATAATTCATCCCCGTGCACAACGCTGTCTAGGAACGGGAGGTGTGGGTTAGGGAGCGGGGGCGGGGGGGGGGATTTTGGAATTGGACATTCCAAATTTGGGTGGGAATTGGATAAACACACGCCCATGCTGGGGGCTAAATTTCTTTGACAAAAAACTAAATCAAGGAAAGGGAGGTGGAACAGGAAGTGGGGGTCAGATGACAAGCTTAGTGAGATTCCAATCACAACGGCTTTCCTGCTTTTCTTTTCAAAGGACGATGTTGTCCTTAATGGGGTGTAATCTCTGGTTTGTCACCACCGGTGACGCCTGCAGAGCCAGCCTCTACCCCTCCTCAGTCACGGAGGGCTTCAGGTCCCAAAACTGGCCTTTGATGTGCATGAGGTCACCATGGACACATCAGCGTGCTGATGACCTCATCACAGACACGCCCTGTGCCACAGTGACCCTCGCATGACTCACCCACTTATGTTTATTGAATTATGCTATCCGGCTGGAAATAATTTTCTTGTTCACAATGACATCGTTTTTGGGAATTTTTCACGTTCGTTCCATAATACATGACATTTTTTTCTCAAGTTTCCTTCAAGGAAAATTTGAATCTCTTCTTTTGCTGGATGGGAAAGTTTCAACTGAAACTTTTAACCCTTTTAAACTTTTTTTCTTCTTTTAGTTCCATAACACGAAGGCTGTCTTTTTCAATCCTGGAACGGCGCCTTGTGTTGTGCGAACGTGCAGTGCAATAATCATTCCAATGTTCAGCCGCTTCAGTTTTTTAAGTACACATTCCCAAAGCAATGTTCCACATTGCAGAATTGACTGATCCTTGTGACTGGTGCCATATTTTTATAGTTTTAGGTTTCTATTCTTCGGCCATGTCCTACATGTACATGTAGTATGGGTGTTGAGTGGTTAAAGGTTTCGACGTACAGTCCAATGGGATTGTCCATTGCAGGTTTGAACCTTGCTCCCAGTGCAAATCTACAGTATTTGCCATGCTGAAGGTTTTGGGAACAGCTGCTGACACCAAAAAAAGGCATTAGCTTGGTGAACAACAAAACGTAAACTACTTTGATGAACGTGGAGCACTTGGCAGGTTTGCTTGTTTTTCCTCTCCCTTGCTTCAAGGGGAATCCCCAAAATGTCCGGGGACGCCAAGTGGGGTTCAGCTGCACATTATGAAAGGGGAGGGAGCAATTATGTGCCTTGATCCCTCGTTTTTCTTCCCAACAAGGGTATACAAGGCAAGCTTCAGGAAGGAAGGGCAATCCCATAATGCACTGCTCCATACGTGAAGAAGAGAAGAGTGAATGAGTGCACGTTCAAGTGAAGGAGGCGGTACATTTCAAAAATTAATGAGCATATGATTGTCCTTGTCTTCTAGAAAACCTTCTTCACTTTAGCGCTATGCTAACAACTGCACTCCCTACTGAAATATTACAATACACCTACAAGCCAAAATTTTGATACAACTCATCAAAAGGTACTTCCGGCAAGACTGGTATCCCACAATACCTTGCTGCTCTGCGCAAAGGCTTCAAAAAGTCATTACACTTTGAAAGGGAAACAAACATAAAACTTTAGTTGCACAATCTTGTTTTTCAGCTCGTCCAGACAGCTTTAAATGTTGGCACAGCGGATTCAAAGAGTCGACATGCTTGCTCGGTAAAGGGAATCCCAATTATTGCAGGGCTCATTGAAAACGAGTGCGTTGTGTGTGTTTCCATGCTTTTAGTAGGAAACCCCTAAAGAAGGCTTGCGCTGTCAGCAGGGTTCGAACCTGCGCGGGGAAACCCCATTGGATTTCGAGTCCAACGCCTTAACCACTCGGCCATCCCAGCACTCCTGCTCAGTTCCTCCAAGGCTTCAAAAAGTCATTACACTATGCAAGGGAAACAAACATAAAATCTTTCCACAAAAATTGTTGTGAGCACCAGTTCCCTGTTGGTTCCATAGTGTAGCGGTTAGCATGTCTGCTTTATAGGCAGAAGGTCCTGGGTTCAAACCCCAACGGAATCATTCTTTTGTCTTAAAGTCAATGAAAGCCTGTCCTTGGGTTTTGCTCTTGGAGGCAGCCCACTTGTCTGTGCGCCTGCACCTGTTCATTTCCTCACCACTTTAAAAAGAGCCAAAAGAACGCTGCAAGTAGGGTTCAAACCTGCACAGGGAAACCCCATTGGATATCAAGTCCAACACCTTAACCACTCGGCCATCGCAGCTCCCATAGAAATGGGGTTAGCGCAATGCTAAGAACTACTCTCCCAACTGAAATGTGACAATACCTCTGCAAGCCAAAATTTTGATAGTTCTCATCAACTGGTACTTCTGGCCTGACTGCTATCCCACAATTCCTTTCATGTGAATGCCTGGAAGAAAAAGGCAGCCTGCTGTGTATGTTTTTGGATCTAAACTCATTTGCTTCAGAATCTAGGATTTCAATGACAATCAAAGGGCCCACTGTATGTACATGTTGAAGTTGCACATCAAGCCTGTTTTTCAGCTCGTGTTTGCACATGAAACAAGTCCAGACTGCTTTAAATGCTGGCACAGCGGATTCAAAGTGTCAACATGCTTGCTGGGAAAGGGAATCTCAATTACTGCATGGCTCATTGCAAGCAAGGGCATTGCGCACATTTCCAAGCATTTAGTAGAAAACCCTTGAAGGGGTCTTGCACTGCGAGCAGGGTTCAAACCTGCGCAGGGAAACCCCATTGGATTTCAAGTCCACCGCCTTAACCTCTCAGCCACCACAGAACTCATGCTCGGTTCCACCAAGGCTTCAAAAAGTCATTACACTATGCAAGGGAAACAAACATAAAACCTTTCCACAAAAATTGTTGCAAGCATAGGTTGCTGTTAGATTCCAAAGTGTAGCGGTTATCACGTCTGCTTTACGCGCAGAAGGTCCTGGGTTCAAGCCCCAGTGGAATCATTCGTTTGTCTGAAAGCCTATCCTTGGGCTCTCCTCTTGGTCCTCTCAGTATGGTTTACTGATGCGCAAATCAATCATTCCTGGGGGCCTATAAATAGGCTGCAGTAACAAGGTACCAGGAAATGCCTTACCTGTTTGTGGTTCTTGTTCCGCCCAGTTCCGGTATGCAAGTTCCTGTCTGACGTCAAGGTATGTTGCAGTTTGCTCTGTTACTTGCAGCCACGTAATGTTCCATGTAAGCCTGATGAGAGTTTTTATTGTAGGTCACCATGGAGGAGGTGGTGGAGCTTGAGACTCTGCACGTGCATAGCCTATTGAGGTATTATTTATTTTAATCTTTATCTTGTTAACGGTATGAGTAGGAAAACATTTAGCTTCCCAGGTAATGTAGTTAAAATGCGCTACAATATTGCGTTTACCAGAACGCCACACTGCATATGCACTAACGAATGTGTTTCTGCCATTACAGGACATTGCTAGCTGCTGTTTTAACGACATTAGTAATTCGCGTTTATCGCGTAGGCTCTTTTAAGAGCGAAGGAACGCGGATAGCGGAGCTCCAGTTCTGTTCTATACGGCGGTAACTGGCTACGTGGAGCTTTGGTGTTTTTAAACTGTGTTGTACCCACCTTTTCCCTGGGGTTCCGTATTTATTTGTATTTTGAATATATCCTTACTACTGACAAACCAACTCTTGATCGAGTTGAGGCTTGGGGGCGGTTACTGTTTACGTTGCAGTGCTTGGTTTGGGATCTGGGTTGGCGTGGAGGTCGCTACGGCGCCGTTCTTTTCACTGCATGTTATAGCGTGTGTGTAGAAGTAGAATATTTGATTCACCGTGTCTGTATCTCACTGATTTACAGTGCGTGTGTATGTCTGCTGGCACTGTCACAACAAATTCCATCCTCCTTACAAAACGTATCCCCTCCGTGGTCACGTTTCCAGTTCCATCTCTGCAATGACGTCAATCATATTTGTTTACTGCTGTGTGTAATAGGCTCTGCATCGGCAAGCTAGCGATGCTTCTGTGAATATGTAGTGCTTCATATGTAATATCTCGATTATTTATATAGATTGAACCACGATATAGGCTACATCTAGCTAGCTAGCTAGAAAGATCCCCAGCTAGCTAGGGATAAAAAAAACGGCTATGGCTTATCTTCCTAGTTATCTATCCGTCTGGCTGTCTCCCTAGCTAGATACTTCTTATTTTGCTAGCTAGGGAGCTAACTTAAATATCTACCGATGTCATGCTTATCTACTTCTCTACATATATCATACATGTATTGCCGAATGGTTTGCTGTCCGTTTAACTAACTAGCGGTACTGATATTAGTCCACCGAGAGATGAGCACGAGCTATCTCTATCGCTATCTTAATCTGTAGGGAAATTGGCAATTTTTATGTTTCGTTAATTTACATACACCGGACTAAATAAATGCTTATTGACAGAGTTCTGACTACGCGTATGCCGTTCATAAAAAGACACGACAGCCAGTTGACGCTACCGTACGCATCAGTGGAACGTATCTCACAGATCGCATCATAGCAACCAACAGATAAAGCTTGGCAACCACGCTGTCGTCTTGACGCTAACTCATGACGTTAACTTACGCATGAGGGGAACGTAACCGGAAACCGGAAACGTGACCCCGGAGGGGATAAATTTAGTAAGGGGGATATAATTTGTTGTGACAGCACCTTCACCAGTAAGTAACCTTTCGGTTCCACTTCCGGTAAGTCTTTCACCCTCCACGGACCCGTACGCACCCCGTAGCGCCCCTAGCGGCGGGGAAGACCTACCGGCTAATTTGATAAGTTTGGGGATCCCGTGGGTTTTTGTGTGGGTTTTCTTCTGTGTTTTTCCGGAGGGGGGGGGGGGTTTGCATTGTAACGAATAAACTCTGTCTTTATTATTTAATTCACGTCTCTGCTTGTTCATTTAGTTGCACTTACCTAGGTGGGGATTGATCACAAATCCTCGATTCCTACAAACTATTTCCTTGGGCGTAATTCCCAAGGTGGCATAATCGAGTGGTGTTCTGCCAGGTCACACGTGTTTCCATGCATTCAGTAGAAACCATAGGTTCCATAGTGTAGTGGTGTAATGGTTATCACGTCTGCTTTACACAGAGAAGGTCCTGGGTTCAAGCCCCAGTGGAATCGTATTTTTGTCTTACAGTCAATGAAAGCCTGTCCCTGGCTTTTGCTCTTGGAGGCAGCCCACTTGTCTGTGTTCCTGCACCTGTTCATTTCCACACCCCTCAAAAGAACCAAAAAACCGCTGCGAGCAGGGCTCGAACCTTCACAGGGAAACCCCATCGGATTTCAAGTCCAACACCTTAACCACTCGGCCATCACAGCTCCCACAGAAGCTGTGTTAGTGCAATTCCAAGAACTGCTCTCCCAACTGAAATGTGACAATACCTGTGATAGTTCTCAACAGGTACTTCTGGCCTGACTGCTATCCCACAATATCTTGCATGTGAATGCCTGGAAGAAAAAGGTGGCCTGCTGCGTATTTTTTTGGACAACACCTTAACCTCTCGGCCATCACAGCACTCTTGCTCAGTTCCACTAAGGTTTCAAAAAGTCATTACACTATGGAAAGGAAACAAACATAAAATCTTTCCAAAAAACTGTTGTGAGCACATATTGCTGTTAGGTTCTATAGTGTAGTGGTTATCACGTCTGCTTTACACACAGATGGTCTTGGGTTCAAGCCCCAGTGGAGTCATTCTTTTGTCTTAAAGTCAATGAAAGCCTGTCCTTGGGTTTTGCTCTTGGTGGCAGCCCACTTGTCTGTGTGCCTGCACCTGTTCATTTCCTCACCACTTTAAAAGGAACCAAGAGAACGCTGCGAGCAGGGTTCGAACCTGCGCGGGGAAACCCCATTGGATTTCAAGTCCAACACCTTAACCACTCGGCCATCGCAGCTCCCACGGAAACCAGGCTAGCGCAATGCTAAGAACTGCTCTCCCAAATGAAATGTGACAATACCTCTGCAAGCCAAAATTGATAGTTCTCATCAACTGGTACTTCTGGCCTGACTGCTATCCCACAACTCCTTGCATGTGAATGCCTGGAAGAAAAAGGCGGCCTGCTGTGTATGTTTTGGGATCTGAACTCATTTGCTTCAGAATCTAGGATTTCAATGACAATCAATGGGCCCACTGTATGTACGTGTTGAAGTTGCACATCAAGCTTGTTTTTCAGCTCGTGTTTGCACATGAAACAAGTCCAGACTGCTTTAAACGCTGGCACAGCGGATTCAAAGTGTCAACATGCTTGCTCGGAAAGGGAATCAATTACTGCATGGCTCATTGCAAGCAAGGGCGTTGCGCGCATTTCCAAGCATTTAGTAGAAAACCCCTAAAGAAGGCTTGCGCTGTGAGCAGGGTTCGAACCTGCGCGGGGAAACCCCATTGGATTTCGAGTCCAACGCCTTAACCTCTCGGCCATCACAGCACTCTTGCTCTGTTCCACCAAGGCTTCAAAAAGTCATTACACAATGCAAGGGAAACAAACATAAAATCTTTCCACAAAAACTGTTGCAAACACAAGTTGCTGTTGGGTTCCATAGTGTAGCGGTTATCACGTCTGCTTTACACGCAGAAGGTCCTGGGTTCAAACCCCAGTGGAATCATTCTTTTGCTCTTGGAGGCAGCCCACTTGTCTGTGTGCCTGCACCTGTTCATTTCCTCACCCCTTAAAAAGAGAACCAAGAGAAGGTTTCAAACCTGCACAGGCAAACCCCAGCGGATTTCAAGTCCAACGCCTTAACCACTTGGCCACAACACTCTTGCTCTGCTCCACCAAGGCTTTAAAAAGTTATTACACTATGCAAAAAAATTGTTGTGAGCACCAGTTTCCTGTTGGTTCCATAGTGTAGCGGTTAGCACGTCTGATTTTCGCACAGATGGTCCTGAGTTCAAGACCCAGTGGAATTGTAGGGGAAAATTCACAGAACAAAAGATCTCCCTCCTAAAAGCATAATAAACAATCACAAGTCAATCACCCCTCTGAGGAATCGCCACCTTAACGTGGTGGAGGGGTTTGTGTGTCCCGGTGATCCTGGGAGCTATGTTGTCGGGGGCACTGTTAGCCCCCAGTAGGGTCTCCCAAGGCAAATTGGTCCCGGGGGAGGGGCCGGACTAAGAGCGATTCAAAGACTCCCATGATACGGCCACACAAAGACCCAGTTACCTCGCCCGGAAAAGGGAAACCGGGGCCCCCTGCTGGAGCCAGACCCGGGAGGGGAGCTCGTCGGCGAGCGTCTGGTGGCCGGGCCTTATCCCATGGGGCCCGGCCGGGCACAGCCCAAACTGGTCACGTGGGGTCGCGGCCCTGTGGGCTCACCACCTGCAGGGGTCGGCATCGGAGTCGGGTGCTTTGCCCAACGGGCAGTAGGCAAAGGCGGGGATCCGGGCGTGCTGATCCTCGGCGTCGCAGACTGGTTCTGGGGACGTGGAACGTCACCTCTCTGGTGGGGAAGGAACCGGAGCTAGTGCGGGAGGCGGAGCGGTACCAACTAGATATAGTTGGGCTCACCTCCACGCACAGTACTGGTTCCGGAACCAAACTCCTGGAGAGGGGCTGGACTCTGTTCTTTTCTGGAGTTGCTCAAGGTGAGAGGCGCCGGGCGGGTGTGGGGATACTCACAAGCCACCGGCTGAGCGCCACTGTGTTGGAGTTCCACCCGGGGAACGAGAGGGTCGCCTCTCTGCGACTACGTGTCGCTGGGGGGAAGGCTCTGACTGTCATTTGTGCTTATGCACCAAATGGCAGTTCAGAGTATCCGGCCTTCTTGGAGTCACTGGGCGGCATCCTGGAAAGGGTGCCACCCGGAGACTCCATAGTTCTGCTGGGCGACTTCAACGCTCACGTGGGCAATGACGGAGAAACCTGGAGGGGGGTGATTGGGAGGAACCCAAACGGTGTTTTGTTATTGGACTTCTGTGCTGGTCATGGATTGTCGATAACAAACACCATGTTCGAGCATAGGGTAGCTCATAAGTGTACTTGGTACCAGAGCACCTTTGGCCAAAGATCGATGATCGACTTTGTGGTCGTATCATCAGACCTGCGGCCGTATGTCTTGGACACTCGGGTGAAGAGAGGAGCAGAGCTGTCAACTGATCACCACCTGGTGGTGAGTTGGATCAAGTGGCCGGGGAGGCTGCCGGACAGACCCGGTAAACCCAAACGTGTAGTGAGGGTGAACTGGGAACGTCTGGCGGAGGCCCCTGTTCGCGAGGTCTTCAACTCCCACCTCCGGAAGAACTTTTACATTACATTACATTATTGGCATTTGGCAGACGCTCTTATCCAGAGCGACGTACAACAAAGTGCATACCCATAACCAGGGATAAGTTCGCTGAAAGACCCTAGAGGTAAGTACAATTTCAACTGCTACCTGTACAACAAAGATAAGGACAAGGGCCATTTCTTTTTTTTTTTTTTTTTTTTTTGAACAAACAAACAAACAAACAAGAGCAAAAGTGACCAAAGTTAACTATCCAAACACTGCTTACCTAGCCAACTAAAAATACCGATACACAAAGCAAGTCACAGAGACAACAATTAAGGTTCACAGGGAGGTAGGGAGGGATGGGGAGAGGTGCTGCTTGAAGAGGTGCGTCTTCAGCTTGCGCTTGAAGGTGGGGAGAGATTCTATAGTTCTGACCTCAACGGGGAGTTCGTTCCACCACCGTGGAGCCAGAACAGACAGTAGTCGTGAGCGTGAGGTGGAGGTTCTGAGAGGGGGAGGTGCCAAGCGGCCTGTGGAGGCTGAACGGCCTTCTCACGCATCCCGGGGGAAGCTGGGGACATGGGGACATGGAGTCCGAGTGGGCCATGTTCAAAGCCTCCATTGCAGAGGCGGCAAGCAGGAGCTGTGGCCAGAAGGTCATCGGTGCCTGTCGGGGCGGCAACCCAAGAACCCGCTGGTGGACACCAGCGGTGAGGGACGCCGTCAAGCTGAAGAAGGAGGCCTTTCGGGCTTAGCTGGCCCGGGGGTCCCCTGAAGCAGCAGACAGGTACCGGGTGGCCAGAAGGGCTGCGGCTTCGGCAGTCGCTGAAGCAAAAACCCGGGTATGGGAGGAGTTCGGGGAGGCTATGGAGAAGGACTTTCGGTTGGCCTCGAGGAAGTTCTGGCAAACCATCCGACGACTCAGAAAGGGAAAGCAGGGCTTGTCCCAGGCTGTTTTCAGCAGGGGAGGAGAACTGCTGACCCGGACTGAGGATATTGTCGGGCGGTGGAAAGAGCACTTCGAGGAGCTCCTGAACCCGAACAACACGTCCTCTGTGGAAGAGGCAGAGCCTGAAGACTCGGGGGAATCTGCACCTATATCCCTGGCGGAAGTTGCTGAGGTAGTCAAAAAGCTCCTCAGTGGCGAGTCGCCGGGTGTAGATGAGATTCGCCCTGAGATGCTGAAGGCTCTGGACATTGTTGGGTTGTCTTGGCTGACACGCCTCTTCAGTGTCGCGTGGAGGTCGGGGACAGTACCTGTAGAGTGGCAGACCAGGGTGGTGGTCCCCATTTTCAAGAAGGGGGACCGGAGGGTGTGCTCCAATTACCGGGGTATCACACTCCTCAGCCTCCCTGGGAAAGCTTACTCTAGGGTACTGGAAAGGAGGCTCCGACCGACGGTCGAACCTCGGATTCAGGAGGAGCAATGTGGCTTCCGTCCTGGCCGTGGAACGGTGGACCAGCTCTTTACCTTGGCAGGGTTGCTGGCGGGGTCACGGGAGTTTGCCCATCCAGTCCACATGTGCTTTGTGGACTTGGAGAAGGCTTTCGACCGTGTCCCCCGGGGAACCCTGTGGGGTGTACTGCGGGAGTATGGGGTACCGGGGCCGTTGTTACGAGCCATCAGGTCCCTGTATAACCAAAGTGAGAGCTGTGTCCGCATTCTCGGCACAAAGTCAAGCACGTTTCCGGTGGGTGTTGGATGCCAAGGTTGCCCCTTGTCACCGGTCCTGTTTGTGGTATTCATGGACAGGATCTCAAGGCGCAGCCGAGGTGAGGAGAGTGTCCGGTTTGGTGACCTCAGAATCGCATCTCTGCTTTTTGCGGATGATGTGGTTCTGCTGGCTTTATCGGACCGTGACCGTCAGCACGCACTGGAGCAGTTTGCAGCCGAGTGTGAAGCGGCCGGGGTGAGAGTCAGCACCTCCAAGTCCGAGGCCATGGTTCTCTGCCGGAAAACGGTGGATTGCTCCCTCCGGGTTGGGAACGAGTCTTTGCCCCAAGTGAAGGAGTTCAAGTATCTCGGGGTCTTGTTCACGAGTGAGAGTAGAAGGGAGCGTGAGATCGACAGGCGGATCGGTGCAGTGTCAGCAGTAATGCGGGCGTTGCACCGGACCGTTGTGGTGAAGAGGGTGAGGAGCTCGGACATCCGGAGGGAGCTCGGAGTAGAGCCGCTGCTCCTTCGCGTCGAAAGGAGCCAATTGAGGTGGTTCGGGCATCTGATCAGGATGCCTCCCGGGCGCCTCCCTTTGGAGGTTTTCCGGGCTCGTCCAACTGGGCGGAGACCCCGAGGGAGACCCAGAGCCCACTGGAGAGATTATATATCTCTCCTGGCCAGGGAACGCCTCGGGATCCCCCAGGAGGAGCTAGAATGCGTTGCTGGGGAGAGGGACGCCTGGAATACCCGGCTTTGCCTACCGCCCCCGCGACCCGACTCCGGATAAGCGGGTGATGATGGATGGATGGATGGAAGTCAAAATCAGACTCAACCTTGATGAGCAGGCTGGTTCCTCCAAAGCGCTCAATGATGTGTGCTAAAGGTGTATCAATATATCCGTATTAAAGTATGATATGTACCCTGTATAGTTTCAAACTGATTAACTGCTAAATTGTGCTAGAATTACACAGCAGCCAGCTGGGGGGGAGGCGTCTCGAACTGTCAAGGACACGGGCAGAGCGAGATATGACTGTACAGCTGATTTCTCCAGGACTCTCGATGTTTTATGCCAGAAGTGTATCTATATGCAAGTGACTTATAATCACTATATCCCATGTACGCTGCTTGTTATCAAATCAAATGAACCTAGAACATTAATTTTAGCTGAGCTTATGAAAACGCAAGAAACCACAGTGAAAACTGTTGAAATGAGAGCAAAGAATGCAACGTACATTGACTCACTTAGAAGAGAATAATTAATCAAATGTTTAGTACGTCTGTATATTAGAAAAGTATATTAGAAGTGAATATTAATCAAATGTTTAGTATGTCTGTATATTTTCAATGATTTACTGCTCATAAGATCGTGACAGAAAAGTGACCAATATGTGGAAAGATACAGAGTGATGGATGACGTGTGTGTTAGAGGTGGGGCATAACTTTATGAGATCTTGTTGTTTCCCACTCTGCCAAGAGCAGGTGCGGGGTGAAGTGAGGACAGGGGGCGTCCTGAACTTTGTACAGAGCTGGCAGAGCATAAGGACCTTTGGCGATTTGCCACAATTACTTTGTGGGAGGAGTTGTGGGAGGAGTTAAGATAAGAACAATGTGGGTGATTTGCCAGAATGAGGTTGGAGGTGGAGTTGTAGGAGGAGTAACTGTGTATAAAATGGGTGTAAAAATGGCAGTCCGGGTCCATGTTTTTGGTCCGGCTTTATGCACTTGTGCTGAATAAAGTCTGATTTTCCTGAACACCTAGACCTACCGGCTAAGACCTACCGGCTAATTTGATAAGTTTGGGGATCCCGTGGGATTTTGTGTGGGTTTTCTTCTGTGTTTTTTTGGGGTTTTTTTTTGCATTGTAACGAATACATTCTGTCTTTATTATTTAATTCACGTCTCTGCTTGTTCATTTAGTTGAACTTACCTAGGTGGGGATTGATCACAAATCCTCGATTCTTACAAACTATTTCCTTGGGCGTAATTCCCAAGGTGGCATAATCGAGTGGTGTTATGCCAGGTCACACGTGTTTCCATGCATTCAGTAGAAACCATAGGTTCCATAGTGTAGTGGTGTAATGGTTATCACGTCTGCTTTACACAGAGAAGGTCCTGGGTTCAAGCCCCAGTGGAATCGTATTTTTGTCTTACAGTCAATGAAAGCCTGTCCTTGGCTTTTGCTCTTGGAGGCAGCCCACTTGTCTGTGTGCCTGCACCTGTTCATTTGCACACCCCTCAAAAGAACCAAAAGAACCAAAAGAACCAAAAAACCGCTGCGAGCAGGGTTCGAACCTGCGCGGGGAAACCCCATTGGATTTCAAGTCCAACGCCTTAACCACTCGGCCATCACAGCTCCCATAAAACATGTGTTAGTGCAATTATAAGAACTGCTCTCCCAACTGAAATGTGACAATACCTGTGATAGTTCTCAGCAGGTACTTCTGGCCTGACTGCTATCCCACAATTCCTTTCATGTGAATGCCTGGAAGAAAAAAGCAGCCTGCTGTGTATGTTTTTGGATCTGAACTCATTTGCTTCAGAATCTAGGATTTCAATGACAATCAATGGGCCCATTGTATGTACGTGTTGAAGTTGCACATCAAGCTTGTTTTTCAGCTCGTGTTTGCACAAGAAACAAGTCCAGACTGCTTTTAATGCTGGCACAATGGATTCAAAGTGTCGACATGCTTGCACAGAAAGGGAATCTCAATTACTGCATGGCTCATTGCAAGCGAGGGCGTTGTGCGCATTTCCAAGCATTTAGTAGAAAACCCCTAAAGAAGGCTTGCGCTGTGAGCAGGGTTCGAACCTGCGCGGGGAAACCCCATTGGATTTCGAGTCCAACGCCTTAACCTCTCGGCCATCACAGCACTCTTACTCAGTTCCACCAAGGCTTCAAAAAGTCATTACACTATGCAAGGGAACCAAACATAAAATCTTTCCACAAAAACTGTTGCAAGCACAAGTCATTGTTGGGTTCCATAGTGTAGCGGTTATCACGTCTGCTTTACACGCAGAAGGTCCTGGGTTCAAGCCCCAGTGGAATCATTCTTTTGTCTGAAAGCCTGTCTTTGGGTTTTGCTCTTGGAGGCAGCCCACTTGTCTGTGTGCCTGCACCTGTTCATTTCCTCACCCCTTAAAAAGGAACCAAGAGAACCAAGAGAACCAAGAGAACCAAGAGAACCAAGAGAACCAAGAGAACCAAGAGAACCAAGAGAACCAAGAGAACCAAGAGAACCAAGAGAACCAAGAGAACCAAGAGAACCCTGCAAGCAGTATCTGGTTTACTGACGCGCAAATCAATAATTCCTGGGGGCCCATAAATAGGCTGCAGTAACAAGGTACCAGGAAATGCCTTACCTGTTTGTGGTTCTTGTTCCTCCCAGTTCCGGTATGCAAGTTCCTGTCTGACGTCAAGGTATGTTGCAGTTTGCTCTGTTACTTGCAGCCACGTAATGTTCCATGTAAGCCTGATGATAATTTTTATTGTAGGTCACCATGGACGAGGTGGTGGAGCTTCAGACTCTGCACGTGCATAGCCTATTGAGGTATTATTTATTTTAATCTTTATCTTGTTAACGGTATGAGTAGGAAAACATTCAGCTTCCCAGGTAATGTAGTTAAAATGCGCTACAATATTGCGTTTACCAGAACGCCACACTGCATATGCACTAACAAATGTGTTTCTGCCATTACAGGACATTGCTAGCTGTTGTTTTGCCGAAGTAAGTAATTCGCGTTTATCGCGTAGGCTCATTAAAGAGCGAAGGAACGCGGATAGCGGAGCTCCAGTTCTGTTCTATACGGCGGTAACTGGCTACGTGGAGCTTTAGTGTTTTTAAACTGTGTTGTACCCACCTTTTCCCTTCGGTTCCGTATTTATTTGTATTTTGAATATATCCTTACTACTGACAAACCAACTGTTGATCGAGTTGAGGCTTGGGGCGGTTACTGTTTACGTTGCAGTGCGTGGTTTGGGATCTGGGTTGGCATGGAGGTCGCTACGGCGCCGTCGGAAGTGGCGCCGTTCTTTTCATTGCATGTTTTAGCGTGTGTGTAGAAGTAGAATATTTGATTCACCGTGTCCGTATCTCACTGATTTACAGTGCGTGTGTATGTCTGCTGGCACTGTCACAACAAATTCCATCCTCCTTACAAAACGTATCCCCTCCGTGGTCACGTTTCCGGTTCCATCTCTGCAATGACGTCAATCATATTTGTTTACTGCTGTGTGTAATAGGCTCTGCATCGGCAAGCTAGCGATGCTTCTGTGAATATGTAGTGCTTCATATGTAATATCTCGATTATTTATATAGATTGAACCATGATATAGGCTACATCTAGCTAGCTAGCTAGAAAGATCCCCAGCTAGCTAGGGATAAAAAAACAGCTATGGCTTATCTTCCTAGTTATCTATCCGTCTGGCTGTCTCCCTAGCTAGATACTTCTTATTTTGCTAGCTAGGGAGCTAACTTAAATATCTACCGATGTCATGCTTATCTACTTCTCTACATATATCATACATGTATTGCCGAATGGTTTGCTGTCCGTTTAACTAACTAGCGGTACTGATATTAGTCCACCGAGAGATGAGCACGAGCTATCTCTATCGCTATCTTAATCTGTAGGGAAATTGGCAATTTTTATGTTTCGTTAATTTACATACACCGGACTAAATAAATGCTTATTGACAGAGTTCTGACTACGCGTATGCCGTTCATAAAAAGACACGACAGCCAGTTGACGCTACCGTACGCATCAGTGGAACGTATCTCACAGATCGCATCATAGCAACCAACAGATAAAGCTTGGCAACCACGCTGTCGTCTTGACGCTAACTCATGACGTTAACTTACGCATGAGGGGAACGTAACCGGAAACCGGAAACGTGACCCCGGAGGGGATAAGTTTAGTAAGGGGGATATAATTTGTTGTGACAGCACCTTCACCAGTAAGTTACCTTTCGGTTCCACTTCAGGTAAGTCCTTCACCCTCCACGGACCCGTACGCACCCCGTAGCGCCCCTAGCGGCGGGGAAGACCTACCGGCTAATTTGATAAGTTTGGGGATCCCGTGGGTTTTTGTGTGGGTTTTCTTCTGTGTTTTTTTGGGGGGGTTTTTTGCATTGTAACGAATAAACTCTGTCTTTATTATTTAATTCACGTCTCTGCTTGTTCATTTAGTTGCACTTACCTAGGTGGGGATTGATCACAAATCCTCGATTCCTACAAACTATTTCCTTGGGCGTAATTCCCAAGGTGGCATAATCGAGTGGTGTTCTGCCAGGTCACACGTGTTTCCATGCATTCAGTAGAAACCATAGGTTCCATAGTGTAGTGGTGTAATGGTTATCACGTCTGCTTTACACAGAGAAGGTCCTGGGTTCAAGCCCCAGTGGAATCGTATTTTTGTCTTACAGTCAATGAAAGCCTGTCCCTGGCTTTTGCTCTTGGAGGCAGCCCACTTGTCTGTGTTCCTGCACCTGTTCATTTCCACACCCCTCAAAAGAACCAAAAAACCGCTGCGAGCAGGGCTCGAACCTTCACAGGGAAACCCCATCGGATTTCAAGTCCAACACCTTAACCACTCGGCCATCACAGCTCCCACAGAAGCTGTGTTAGTGCAATTCCAAGAACTGCTCTCCCAACTGAAATGTGACAATACCTGTGATAGTTCTCAACAGGTACTTCTGGCCTGACTGCTATCCCACAATATCTTGCATGTGAATGCCTGGAAGAAAAAGGTGGCCTGCTGCGTATTTTTTTGGACAACACCTTAACCTCTCGGCCATCACAGCACTCTTGCTCAGTTCCACTAAGGTTTCAAAAAGTCATTACACTATGGAAAGGAAACAAACATAAAATCTTTCCAAAAAACTGTTGTGAGCACATATTGCTGTTAGGTTCTATAGTGTAGTGGTTATCACGTCTGCTTTACACACAGATGGTCTTGGGTTCAAGCCCCAGTGGAGTCATTCTTTTGTCTTAAAGTCAATGAAAGCCTGTCCTTGGGTTTTGCTCTTGGTGGCAGCCCACTTGTCTGTGTGCCTGCACCTGTTCATTTCCTCACCACTTTAAAAGGAACCAAGAGAACGCTGCGAGCAGGGTTCGAACCTGCGCGGGGAAACCCCATTGGATTTCAAGTCCAACACCTTAACCACTCGGCCATCGCAGCTCCCACAGAAACCGGGCTAGCGCAATGCTAAGAACTGCTCTCCCAAATGAAATGTGACAATACCTCTGCAAGCCAAAATTTTGATAGTTCTCATCAACTGGTACTTCTGGCCTGACTGCTATCCCACAACTCCTTGCATGTGAATGCCTGGAAGAAAAAGGCGGTGTATGTTTTGGGATCTGAACTCATTTGCTTCAGAATCTAGGATTTCAATGACAATCAATGGGCCCACTGTATGTACGTGTTGAAGTTGCACATCAAGCTTGTTTTTCAGCTCGTGTTTGCACATGAAACAAGTCTGTGCTGATCCTCGGCGTCGCAGACTGGTTCTGGGGACGTGGAACGTCACCTCTCTGGTGGGGAAGGAACCGGAGCTAGTGCGGGAGGCGGAGCGGTACCAACTAGATATAGTTGGGCTCACCTCCACGCACAGTACTGGTTCCGGAACCAAACTCCTGGAGAGGGGCTGGACTCTGTTCTTTTCTGGAGTTGCTCAAGGTGAGAGGCGCCGGGCGGGTGTGGGGATACTCACAAGCCACCGGCTGAGCGCCACTGTGTTGGAGTTCCACCCGGGGAACGAGAGGGTCGCCTCTCTGCGACTACGTGTCGCTGGGGGGAAGGCTCTGACTGTCATTTGTGCTTATGCACCAAATGGCAGTTCAGAGTATCCGGCCTTCTTGGAGTCACTGGGCGGCATCCTGGAAAGGGTGCCACCCGGAGACTCCATAGTTCTGCTGGGCGACTTCAACGCTCACGTGGGCAATGACGGAGAAACCTGGAGGGGGGTGATTGGGAGGAACCCAAACGGTGTTTTGTTATTGGACTTCTGTGCTGGTCATGGATTGTCGATAACAAACACCATGTTCGAGCATAGGGTAGCTCATAAGTGTACTTGGTACCAGAGCACCTTTGGCCAAAGATCGATGATCGACTTTGTGGTCGTATCATCAGACCTGCGGCCGTATGTCTTGGACACTCGGGTGAAGAGAGGAGCAGAGCTGTCAACTGATCACCACCTGGTGGTGAGTTGGATCAAGTGGCCGGGGAGGCTGCCGGACAGACCCGGTAAACCCAAACGTGTAGTGAGGGTGAACTGGGAACGTCTGGCGGAGGCCCCTGTTCGCGAGGTCTTCAACTCCCACCTCCGGAAGAACTTTTACATTACATTACATTATTGGCATTTGGCAGACGCTCTTATCCAGAGCGACGTACAACAAAGTGCATACCCATAACCAGGGATAAGTTCGCTGAAAGACCCTAGAGGTAAGTACAATTTCAACTGCTACCTGTACAACAAAGATAAGGACAAGGGCCATTTCTTTTTTTTTTTTTTTTTTTTTTTTGAACAAACAAACAAACAAACAAGAGCAAAAGTGACCAAAGTTAACTATCCAAACACTGCTTACCTAGCCAACTAAAAATACCGATACACAAAGCAAGTCACAGAGACAACAATTAAGGTTCACAGGGAGGTAGGGAGGGATGGGGAGAGGTGCTGCTTGAAGAGGTGCGTCTTCAGCTTGCGCTTGAAGGTGGGGAGAGATTCTATAGTTCTGACCTCAACGGGGAGTTCGTTCCACCACCGTGGAGCCAGAACAGACAGTAGTCGTGAGCGTGAGGTGGAGGTTCTGAGAGGGGGAGGTGCCAAGCGGCCTGTGGAGGCTGAACGGCCTTCTCACGCATCCCGGGGGAAGCTGGGGACATGGGGACATGGAGTCCGAGTGGGCCATGTTCAAAGCCTCCATTGCAGAGGCGGCAAGCAGGAGCTGTGGCCAGAAGGTCATCGGTGCCTGTCGGGGCGGCAACCCAAGAACCCGCTGGTGGACACCAGCGGTGAGGGACGCCGTCAAGCTGAAGAAGGAGGCCTTTCGGGCTTAGCTGGCCCGGGGGTCCCCTGAAGCAGCAGACAGGTACCGGGTGGCCAGAAGGGCTGCGGCTTCGGCAGTCGCTGAAGCAAAAACCCGGGTATGGGAGGAGTTCGGGGAGGCTATGGAGAAGGACTTTCGGTTGGCCTCGAGGAAGTTCTGGCAAACCATCCGACGACTCAGAAAGGGAAAGCAGGGCTTGTCCCAGGCTGTTTTCAGCAGGGGAGGAGAACTGCTGACCCGGACTGAGGATATTGTCGGGCGGTGGAAAGAGCACTTCGAGGAGCTCCTGAACCCGAACAACACGTCCTCTGTGGAAGAGGCAGAGCCTGAAGACTCGGGGGAATCTGCACCTATATCCCTGGCGGAAGTTGCTGAGGTAGTCAAAAAGCTCCTCAGTGGCGAGTCGCCGGGTGTAGATGAGATTCGCCCTGAGATGCTGAAGGCTCTGGACATTGTTGGGTTGTCTTGGCTGACACGCCTCTTCAGTGTCGCGTGGAGGTCGGGGACAGTACCTGTAGAGTGGCAGACCAGGGTGGTGGTCCCCATTTTCAAGAAGGGGGACCGGAGGGTGTGCTCCAATTACCGGGGTATCACACTCCTCAGCCTCCCTGGGAAAGCTTACTCTAGGGTACTGGAAAGGAGGCTCCGACCGACGGTCGAACCTCGGATTCAGGAGGAGCAATGTGGCTTCCGTCCTGGCCGTGGAACGGTGGACCAGCTCTTTACCTTGGCAGGGTTGCTGGCGGGGTCGCGGGAGTTTGCCCATCCAGTCCACATGTGCTTTGTGGACTTGGAGAAGGCTTTCGACCGTGTCCCCCGGGGAACCCTGTGGGGTGTACTGCGGGAGTATGGGGTACCGGGGCCGTTGTTACGAGCCATCAGGTCCCTGTATAACCAAAGTGAGAGCTGTGTCCGCATTCTCGGCACAAAGTCAAGCACGTTTCCGGTGGGTGTTGGATGCCAAGGTTGCCCCTTGTCACCGGTCCTGTTTGTGGTATTCATGGACAGGATCTCAAGGCGCAGCCGAGGTGAGGAGAGTGTCCGGTTTGGTGACCTCAGAATCGCATCTCTGCTTTTTGCGGATGATGTGGTTCTGCTGGCTTTATCGGACCGTGACCTTCAGCACGCACTGGAGCAGTTTGCAGCCGAGTGTGAAGCGGCCGGGGTGAGAGTCAGCACCTCCAAGTCCGAGGCCATGGTTCTCTGCCGGAAAACGGTGGATTGCTCCCTCCGGGTTGGGAACGAGTCTTTGCCCCAAGTGAAGGAGTTCAAGTATCTCGGGGTCTTGTTCATGAGTGAGAGTAGAAGGGAGCGTGAGATCGACAGGCGGATCGGTGCAGTGTCAGCAGTAATGCGGGCGTTGCACCGGACCGTTGTGGTGAAGAGGGTGAGGAGCTCGGACATCCGGAGGGAGCTCGGAGTAGAGCCGCTGCTCCTTCGCGTCGAAAGGAGCCAATTGAGGTGGTTCGGGCATCTGATCAGGATGCCTCCCGGGCGCCTCCCTTTGGAGGTTTTCCGGGCTCGTCCAACTGGGCGGAGACCCCGAGGGAGACCCAGAGCCCACTGGAGAGATTATATATCTCTCCTGGCCAGGGAACGCCTCGGGATCCCCCAGGAGGAGCTAGAATGCGTTGCTGGGGAGAGGGACGCCTGGAATACCCGGCTTTGCCTACCGCCCCCGCGACCCGACTCCGGATAAGCGGGTGATGATGGATGGATGGATGGAAGTCAAAATCAGACTCAACCTTGATGAGCAGGCTGGTTCCTCCAAAGCGCTCAATGATGTGTGCTAAAGGTGTATCAATATATCCGTATTAAAGTATGATATGTACCCTGTATAGTTTCAAACTGATTAACTGCTAAATTGTGCTAGAATTACACAGCAGCCAGCTGGGGGGGAGGCGTCTCGAACTGTCAAGGACACGGGCAGAGCGAGATATGACTGTACAGCTGATTTCTCCAGGACTCTCAATGTTTTATGCCAGAAGTGTATCTATATGCAAGTGACTTATAATCACTATATCCCATGTACGCTGCTTGTTATCAAATCAAATGAACCTAGAACATTAATTTTAGCTGAGCTTATGAAAACGCAAGAAACCACAGTGAAAACTGTTGAAATGAGAGCAAAGAATGCAACGTACATTGACTCACTTAGAAGAGAATAATTAATCAAATGTTTAGTACGTCTGTATATTAGAAAAGTATATTAGAAGTGAATATTAATCAAATGTTTAGTATGTCTGTATATTTTCAATGATTTACTGCTCATAAGATCGTGACAGAAAAGTGACCAATATGTGGAAAGATACAGAGTGATGGATGACGTGTGTGTTAGAGGTGGGGCATAACTTTATGAGATCTTGTTGTTTCCCACTCTGCCAAGAGCAGGTGCGGGGTGAAGTGAGGACAGGGGGCGTCCTGAACTTTGTACAGAGCTTGCAGAGCATAAGGACCTTTGGCGATTTGCCACAATTACTTTGTGGGAGGAGTTGTGGGAGGAGTTAAGATAAGAACAATGTGGGTGATTTGCCAGAATGAGGTTGGAGGTGGAGTTGTAGGAGGAGTAACTGTGTATAAAATGGGTGTAAAAATGGCAGTCCGGATCCATGTTTTTGGTCCGGCTTTGTGCACTTGTGCTGAATAAAGTCTGATTTTCCTGAACACCTAGACCTACCGGCTAAGACCTACCGGCTAATTTGATAAGTTTGGGGATCCCGTTTTTGTGTGGGTTTTCTTCTGTGTTTTTCCGGGGCGGGGGGGGTTTTGCATTGTAACGAATAAATTCTGTCTTTATTATTTAATTCACGTCTCTGCTTGTTCATTTAGTTGAACTTACCTAGGTGGGGATTGATCACAAATCCTCGATTCTTACAAACTATTTCCTAGGGCGTAATTCCCAAGGTGGCATAATCGAGTGGTGTTATGCCAGGTCACACGTGTTTCCATGCATTCAGTAGAAACCATAGGTTCCATAGTGTAGTGGTGTAGTGGTGTAGTGGTTATCACATCTGTTTTACACACAGAAGGTCCAGGGTTCAAGCCCTAGTGGAATCATTCTTTTGTCTTAAAGTCAATGAAAGCCTGTCCTTGGCTTATGCTCTTGGAGGCAGCCCACTTGTCTGTGTGCCTGCACCAGTTCATTTCCTCACCGCTCAAAAGAACCAAAAAACCGCTGCGAGCAGGGTTCGAACCTGCGCGGGGAAACCCCATTGGATTTCAAGTCCAACGTCTTAACCACTCAGCCATCACAGCTCCCGCAGAAACTGTGTTAGTGCAATGCTAAGAACTGCTCTCCCAACTGAAATGTGACAATACCTGTGATAGTTCTCAACAGGTACTTCTGGCCTGACTGCTATCCCACAATACCTTACATTTGAATGCCTGGAAGAAAAAGGCGGCCTGCTGTGTATTTTTTTGGACCTAAATTCATTTGCTTCAGAATCTTGAATTTCAAGGGGCCAACTGTACGTGTTGAAGTTGCACATGAAGCTTGTTTTTCAGCTCGTGTTTGCACGTGAAACAAGTCCAGACTGCTTTAAATGCTGGCACAGCGGATTCAAAGTGTCGACATGCTTGCTCGGAAAGGGAATCTCAATTACTGCATGGCTCATTGCAACCGAGTGCGTGGTGCATTTTTCCATTCATTTATTAGAAAACCCTTAAAGAAGGCCTGCGCTGTGAGCAGGGTTCGAACCTGCGCGGGGAAACCCCATTGGATTTCGAGTCCAACGCCTTAACCTCTCGGCCATCACAGCACACTGGCTCAGGTCCACCAAGGCTTCAAAAAGTCATTACACTATGCAAGGGAAACAAACATAAAATCTTTCCAAAAACCTGTTGCAAGCACAAGTTGCTGTTAGGTTCCATAGTGTAGCGGTTATCACGTCTGCTTTACACGCAGAAGGTCCTGGGTTCAAGCCCCAGTGGAATCATTCTTTTGTCTGAAAGCCTGTCCTTGGCTTTTGCTCTTGGAGGCAGCCCACTTGTCTGTGTGCCTGCACCTGTTCATTTCCTCACCCCTTAAAAAGGAACCAAGAGAACCAAGAGAACCAAGAGAACCAAGAGAACCAAGAGAACCAAGAGAACCAAGAGAACCAAGAGAACCAAGAGAACCAAGAGAACCAAGAGAACCAAGAGAACCAAGAGCAGTATCTGGTTTACTGACGCGCAAATCAATAATTCCTGGGGGCCTATAAATAGGCTGCAGTAACAAGGTACCAGGAAATGCCTTACCTGTTTGTGGTTCTTGTTCCTCCCAGTTCCGGTATGCAAGTTCCTGTCTGACGTCAAGGTATGTTGCAGTTTGCTCTGTTACTTGCAGCCACGTAATGTTCCATGTAAGCCTGATGAGAATTTTTATTGTAGGTCACCATGGACGAGGTGGTGGAGCTTGAAACTCTGCACGTGCATAGCCTATTGAGGTATTATTTATTTTAATCTTTATCTTGTTAACGGTATGAGTAGGAAAACATTCAGCTTCCCAGGTAATGTAGTTAAAATGCGCTACAATATTGCGTTTACCAGAACGCCACACTGCATATGCACTAACGAATGTGTTTCTGCCATTACAGGACATTGCTAGCTGTTGTTTTGCCGAAGTAAGTAATTCGCGTTTATCGAGTAGGCTCATTAAAGAGCGAAGGAACGCGGATAGCGGAGCTCCAGTTCTGTTCTATACGGCGGTAACTGGCTACGTGGAGCTTTAGTGTTTTTAAACTGTGTTGTACCCACCTTTTCCCTTCGGTTCCGTATTTATTTGTATTTTGAATATATCCTTACTACTGACAAACCAACTGTTGATCGAGTTGAGGCTTGGGGGCGGTTACTGTTTACGTTGCAGTGCGTGGTTTGGGATCTGGGTTGGCGTGGAGGTCGCTACGGCGCCGTCGGAAGTGGCGCCGTTCTTTTCACTGCATGTTATAGCGTGTGTGTAGAAGTAGAATATTTGATTCACCGTGTCCGTATCTCACTGATTTACAGTGTGTGTGTATGTCTGCTGGCACTGTCACAACAAATTCCATCCTCCTTACAAAACGTATCCCCTCCGTGGTCACGTTTCCGGTTCCGTCTCTGCAATGACGTCATTCATATTTGTTTACTGCTGTGTGTAATAGGCTCTGCATCGGCAAGCTAGCGATGCTTCTGTGAATATGTCGTGCTTCATATGTAATATCTCGATTATTTATATACATTGAACCACGATATAGGCTACATCTAGCTAGCTAGCTAGAAAGATCCCCACCTAGCTAGGAATAAAACACAGCTATGCCTTATCTTCCTAGTTATCTAGCTGTCTGGCTAGCTAGATATTTCTTATTTTGCTAGCTTGGGTGCTAACTTAAATATCTACCGATGTCATGCTTATCTACTTCAATACATATATGTTTTGCCGAATGGTTTGCTGTCCGTTTAACTAACTAGCGGTATTGATATTAGTCCACCGAGAGATGAGCACTAGCTATCTCTATCGCTATCTTAATCTGTAGGGAAATTGGCAATTTTTATGTTTCGCTAATTTACATACACCGGAATAAATAAATGCTTATTGACAGAGTACTGACTAAGCGTATGCCGTTCATGAAAAGACACGACAGCCAGTTGACGCTACCGTACGCATCAGGTGGAACGTATCTTACAGATCGCATCATAGCAACCAACAGATAAAGCTTGGCAACCACGCTGTCGTCTTGACGCTAACTCATGACGTTAACTTACGCATGAGGGGAACGTAACCGGAAACCGGAAACGTGACCCCGGAGGGGATAAGTTTAGTAAGGGGGATATCATTTGTTGTGACCGCACCTTCACCAGTAAGTGACCTTTCGGTTCCACTTCCGGTAAGTCCTTCACCCTCCACGGACCCGTACGCACCCCGTAGCGCCCCTAGCGGCGGGGAAGACCTACCGGCTAATTTGATAAGTTTGGGGATCCCGTGGGTTTTTGTGTGGGTTTTCTTCTGTGTTTTTCCGGGGTTTTTTTTTGCATTGTAACGAATAAACTCTGTCTTTATTATTTAATTCACGCCTCTGCTTGTTCATTTCGTTGAACTTACCTAGGTGGGGATTGATCACAAATCCTCAATTCTTACAAACTATTTCCTTGGGCGTAATTCCCAAGGTGGCATAATCAAGTGGTGTTCTGCCAGGTCACACGTGTTTCCATGCATTCAGTAGAAACCATAGGTTCCATAGTGTAGTGGTTATCATGTCTGTTTTACACACAGAAGGTCCTGGGTTCAAGCCCTAGTGAAATCATTCTTTTGTCTTAAAGTCAATGAAAGCCTGTCCTTGGCTTTTGCTCTTGGAGGCAGCCCACTTGTCTGTGTGCCTGCACCTGTTCATTTGCACACCCCTCAAAAGAACCAAAAGAACCAAAAAACCGCTGCGAGCAGGGTTCGAACCTGCGCGGGGAAACCCCATTGGATTTCAAGTCCAACGCCTTAACCACTCGGCCATCACAGCTCCCATAAAACATGTGTTAGTGCAATTATAAGAACTGCTCTCCCAACTGAAATATGACAATACCTGTGATAGTTCTCAGCAGGTACTTCTGGCCTGACTGCTATCCCACAATTCCTTTCATGTGAATGCCTGGAAGAAAAAGGCAGCCTGCTGTGTATGTTTTTGGATCTGAACTCATTTGCTTCTAGGATTTCAATGACAATCAATGGGCCCATTGTATGTACGTGTTGAAGTTGCACATCAAGCTTGTTTTTCAGCTCGTGTTTGCACAAGAAACAAGTCCAGACTGCTTTTAATGCTGGCACAATGGATTCAAAGTGTCGACATGCTTGCACAGAAAGGGAATCTCAATTACTGCATGGCTCATTGCAAGCGAGGGCGTTGTGCGCATTTCCAAGCATTTAGTAGAAAACCCCTAAAGAAGGCTTGCGCTGTGAGCAGGGTTCGAACCTGCGCGGGGAAACCCCATTGGATTTCGAGTCCAACGCCTTAACCTCTCGGTCATCACAGCACTCTTACTCAGTTCCACCAAGGCTTCAAAAAGTCATTACACTATGGAAGGGAACCAAACATAAAATCTTTCCACAAAAACTGTTGCAAGCACAAGTCATTGTTGGGTTCCATAGTGTAGCGGTTATCACGTCTGCTTTACACGCAGAAGGTCCTGGGTTCAAGCCCCAGTGGAATCATTCTTTTGTCTGAAAGCCTGTCTTTGGGTTTTGCTCTTGGAGGCAGCCCACTTGTCTGTGTGCCTGCACCTGTTCATTTCCTCACCCCTTAAAAAGGAACCAAGAGAACCAAGAGAACCAAGAGAACCAAGAGAACCAAGAGAACCAAGAGAACCAAGAGAACCAAGAGAACCAAGAGAACCAAGAGAACCCTGCAAGCAGTATCTGGTTTACTGACGCGCAAATCAATAATTCCTGGGGGCCCATAAATAGGCTGCAGTAACAAGGTACCAGGAAATGCCTTACCTGTTTGTGGTTCTTGTTCCTCCCAGTTCCGGTATGCAAGTTCCTGTCTGACGTCAAGGTATGTTGCAGTTTGCTCTGTTACTTGCAGCCACGTAATGTTCCATGTAAGCCTGATGATAATTTTTATTGTAGGTCACCATGGACGAGGTGGTGGAGCTTCAGACTCTGCACGTGCATAGCCTATTGAGGTATTATTTATTTTAATCTTTATCTTGTTAACGGTATGAGTAGGAAAACATTCAGCTTCCCAGGTAATGTAGTTAAAATGCGCTACAATATTGCGTTTACCAGAAACGCCACACTGCATATGCACTAACAAATGTGTTTCTGCCATTACAGGACATTGCTAGCTGTTGTTTTGCCGAAGTAAGTAATTCGCGTTTATCGCGTAGGCTCATTAAAGAGCGAAGGAACGCGGATAGCGGAGCTCCAGTTCTGTTCTATACGGCGGTAACTGGCTACGTGGAGCTTTAGTGTTTTTAAACTGTGTTGTACCCACCTTTTCCCTTCGGTTCCGTATTTATTTGTATTTTGAATATATCCTTACTACTGACAAACCAACTGTTGATCGAGTTGAGGCTTGGGGCGGTTACTGTTTACGTTGCAGTGCGTGGTTTGGGATCTGGGTTGGCATGGAGGTCGCTACGGCGCCGTCGGAAGTGGCGCCGTTCTTTTCATTGCATGTTTTAGCGTGTGTGTAGAAGTAGAATATTTGATTCACCGTGTCCGTATCTCACTGATTTACAGTGCGTGTGTATGTCTGTTGGCACCGTCACAACAAATTCCATCCTCCTTACAAAACGTATCCCCTCCATCGTCACGTTTCCGGTTCCGTCTCTGCAATGACGTCAATCATATTTGTTTACTGCTGTGTGTAATAGGCTCTGCATCGGCAAGCTAGCGATGCTTCTGTGAATATGTAGTGCTTCATATGTAATATCTCGATTATTTATATACATTGAACCACGATATAGGCTACATCTAGCTAGCTAGCTAGAAAGATCCCCAGCTAGCTAGGAATAAAACGCAGCTATGCCTTATCTTCCTAGTTATCTATCTATCTGTCTGGCTAGCTAGATATTTCTTATTTTGCTAGCTTGGGTGCTAACTTAAATCTCTACCGATGTCATGCTTATCTACTTCTCTACATATATGTTTTGCCGAATGGTTTGCCGTCCGTTTAACTAACTAGCGGTACTGATATTAGTCCACCGAGAGATGAGCACTAGCTATCTCTATCGCTATCTTAATCTGTAGGGAAATTGGCAATTTTTATGTTTCGCTAATTTACATACACCGGGCTAAATAAATGCTTATTGACAGAGTACTGACTAAGCGTATGCCGTTCATAAAAAGACACGACAGCCAGTTGACGCTACCGTACGCATCAGTGGAACGTATCTCACAGATCGCATCATAGCAACCAACAGATAAAGCTTGGCAACCACGCTGTCGTCTTGACGCTAACTCATGACGTTAACTTACGCATGAGGGGAACGTAACCGGAAACCGGAAACGTGACCCCGGAGGGGATAAGTTTAGTAAGGGGGATATAATTTGTTGTGACAGCACCTTCACCAGTAAGTAACCTTTCGGTTCCACTTCCGGTAAGTCTTTCACCCTCCACGGACCCGTACGCACCCCGTAGGGCCCCTAGCGGCGGGGAAGACCTACCGGCTAATTTGATAAGTTTGGGGATCCCGTGGGTTTTTGTGTGGGTTTTCTTCTGTGTTTTTCCGGAGGGGGGGGGGGGTTTGCATTGTAACGAATAAACTCTGTCTTTATTATTTAATTCACGTCTCTGCTTGTTCATTTAGTTGCACTTACCTAGGTGGGGATTGATCACAAATCCTCGATTCCTACAAACTATTTCCTTGGGTGTAATTCCCAAGGTGGCATAATCGAGTGTTCTGCCAGGTCACACGTGTTTCCATGCATTCAGTAGAAACCGTAGGTTCCATAGTGTAGTGGTGTAATGGTTATCATGTCTGCTTTACACAGAGAAGGTCCTGGGTTCAAGCCCCAGTGGAATCGTACTTTTGTCTTACAGTCAATGAAAGCCTGTCCCTGGCTTTTGCTCTTGGAGGCAGCCCACTTATCTGTGTTCCTGCACCTGTTCATTTCCACCCCCCCCCCCCCCCCCCTCAAAAGAACCAAAAAATCACTGCGAGCAGGGTTCGAACCTGCGCAGGGAAACCCCATTGGATTTCAAGTCCAACGCCTTAACGACTCGGCCATCACAGCCCCCACAGAAGTTGTGTTAGTGCAATTCTAAGAACTGCTCTCCCAACTGAAATGTGACAATACCTGTGATAGTTCTCAACAGGTACTTCTGGCCTGACTGCTATCCCACAATAACTTGCATGTGAATGCCTGGAAGAAAAAGGTGGCCTGCTGTGTATTTTTTTGGACCTAAACTCATTTCCTTCAGAATCTTGAATTTC
This sequence comes from Conger conger, assembly GCF_963514075.1. Lineage (NCBI taxonomy): Eukaryota > Metazoa > Chordata > Actinopteri > Anguilliformes > Congridae > Conger > Conger conger. The sequence goes on from NC_083766.1 coordinate 62,823,371, forward strand.
AAGGGGCCGACTGTACGTGTTAAAGCTGCTCATCAATTTTGTTTTTCAGCTCGTGTTTGCACATGAAACAAGTCCAGACTGCTTTAAATGTTGGCACAGCGGATTCAAAGTATCGACATGCTTGCTCGGAAAGGGAATCTGAATTACTGCACGGCTCATTGCAAGCAAGGGCGTTGCGCGCATTTCCAAGCATTTAGTAGAAAACCCCTAAAGAAGGCTTGCGCTGTGAGTAGGGTTCGAACCTGCACGGGGAAACCCCATTGGATTTCAAGTCCAACGCCTTAACCTCTCGGCCATCACAACACTCCTGCTCAGTTCCACCAAGGCTTCAAAAAGTCATTACACTATGCAAGGGAAACAAACATAAAATCTTTCCAAAAAACTGTTGTGAGCACCAGTTGCCGTTAGGTGCCATAGTGTAGTGGTTATCACGTCTGCTATCACGTCTGCTTTACATGCAGAAGGTCCTGGGTTTAAGCCCCAGTGGAATCATTCTTTTGTCTTAAAGTCAATGAAAGCCTGTCCTTGGCTTTTGCTCTTGGAGGTAGCCCACGTGTCGGTGTGCCTGTACCTGTTCATTTCCTCACCACTTTAAAAGGAACCAAGAGAACGCTGCGAGCAGGGTTCGAACCTGCGCGGGGAAACCCCATTGGATTTCAAGTCCAACGCCTTAACCACTCGGCCATCGCAGCTCCCAGAGAAACCGGGCTAGCGCAATGCTAAGAACTTCTCTCCCAAATGAAATGTGATAATACCTCTGCAAGCCAAAATTTTGATAGTTCTCATCAACTGGTACTTCTGGCCTGACTGCTATCCCACAACTCCTTGCATGTGAATGCCTGGAAGGAAAAGGCGGCCTGCTGTGTATGTTTTTGGATCTGAACTCATTTGCTTCAAAATCTAGGATTTCAATGACAATCAATGGGCCCACTGTATGTACGTGTTGAAGTTGCACATCAAGCTTGTTTTTCATCTCGTGTTTGCACATGAAACAAGTCCAGACTGCTTTAAATGCTGGCACAGCGGATTCAAAGTATCGACATGCTTGCTCGGAAAGGGAATCTGAATTACTGCACGGCTCATTGCAAGCAAGGGCGTTGCGCGCATTTCCAAGCATTTAGTAGAAAACCCCTAAAGAAGGCTTGCGCTGTGAGTAGGGTTCGAACCTGCGCGGGGAAACCCCATTGGATTTCGAGTCCAACGCCTTAACCTCTCGGCCATCACAACACTCCTGCTCAGTTCCACCAAGGCTTCAAAAAGTCATTACACTATGCAAGGGAAACAAACATAAAATCTTTCCAAAAACCTGTTGCAAGCACAAGTCGCTGTTGGGTTCCATAGTGTAGCGGTTATCATGTCTGCTTTACACGCAGAAGGTCCTGGGTTCAAGCCCCAGTGGAATCATTCTTTTGTCTTAAAGTCAATGAAAGCCTGTCCTTGGCTTTTGCTCTTGGAGGCAGCCCACTTGTCTGTGTGCCTGCACCTGTTAATTCCCTGACCACTTTAAAAGGAACCAAGAGAACCAAGAGAACCAAGAGAACCAAGAGAACCAAGAGAACCAAGAGAACCAAGAGAACCAAGAGAACCAAGAGAACCAAGAGAACCAAGAGAACAGGGCTTGAACCTGCAGGGGGAAACGCCATTTGGATTTTGAATCCAACACCTTAACCTCTTGGCCATCACAGCTCCCCATGCATTTGGCTTAGCACAATGCTAAGAACTGCTCTCCCAACTGAAATGTGACAATACCTCTGCAAGCCACAATTTTGATAGTTCTCATCAACTGGTACTTCTGGCCCGACTGCTATCCCACAACTTGCATGTGAATGCCTGGAAGAAAAAGGCGGCCTGCTGTGTATTTTTTTAGACCTAAAATCATTTGCTTCAGAATCTTGAATTTCAAGGGGCCAACTGTACGTGTTAAAGCTGCTCATCAATTTTGTTTTTCAGCTCGTGTTTGCACGTGAAACAAGTCCAGAATGCTTTAAATGTTGGGCAGAAAGAACAGAAAGAACAGAAAGAACGCTGCGAGCAGGGTTCGAACCTGCGCGGGGAAACCCCATTGGATTTCAAGTCCAACGCCTTAACCACTCGGCCATCACAGCTCCCCAAGGACCTGGATTAGCGCAATACTAAGAACTGCTCTCCCAACTGAAATGTGACAGCTCTGCAAGCCTACATTTTGATAGTACTCATGAACAGGTACTTCTGGCCAGACCAATATCCCACAACACAAAAAAACAAATTCATACAACACAAATGAACCACACGTCCACGTCCACCACCTGAGAAACTACACAATGGGTCCATTCCCCAGGGGAAAAAAACAACAACAACAGCATTTACATTTGTCAAGTGCTGCAGAATTATCAAGTTTCCTGATATCTGCACGCCAGCTTATGTGCTGTTATGTGCTATTAAAACAACCACATGTTATCGGAGAGAATGCAGGTTGTTGTTTTTTTTTTGCGGCAGATTGTTCAGGCGAGTCTCTGGGGGTGGTTGAGTCGCGTGTTCTCCGTGGGGTGGGGTGGGGGGGGGGGGGGGGGGGGGGGTCTGCATGTTTTGGGCCCGCCTGCCCGCTGGAGGCAGAGTGCAGATGTGTCTGGAGCCCCCAGGGGGGGGGGGGGGGGGGGGGGGGGCGGGGGGCGGGCGAGCGTCTGTGTGCCAAGAACTACAACCGGCTGACTGCCTCAGTCTGCAGCGGCCCTCCGCTCCATTGTTATCATAACTGTTCTTTAATACCTCAGTCACTGACCATAAAAGGCAGAGTGTTCTCAAAAGACACGGAAAAAACCCCAAAAAAGCTCTGCTCCCACCCCCCCCCCCCCCCTCCCGTGACCTTAAGGAAAATATGATACAAATATTTCTAATTTAGCATGTCGAGTGTGCATCCAACTCTCAGGGTGGGGGCTTCAGAAGTGCCTCTGCACTTCTCTACAGAGGAATTACCATAACATTTCTCATTGCACACATAAGCAGCGCAAATCCCTTCCATATTATGGGCGGCCTGTTGCTTAGTGGTTAAGGTAAATGAATCCAGTGTAGCCACAATAAGATCCACACAGCCTTTGGGCCCTTGAGCACGGCCCCTTAACCCTGCATTGCTCCAGGGGAGGATTGTCTCCTGCTTAGTCTAATCAACTGTATGTTGCTCTGGGCAAGAGCGTCTGCCAAATGCCAATAATGTAATATTATGGAGGCCGACTGAGTTGTGTTTCGTGTAATGGTTCAAAAGCCAAGCCTCCAGCCTAAAGGTACCGGACCTCGAGACCTCCGCAAGGCAGCGAGGTCAAGGTGCTGGACTAGAAACACAATGGGGTTTCCACATGCGGGTTCAAACCCTGCTGCCGGCACTGATCCAGCTCCTCGTTTACTGGCTTTGGGAAATAAGAACTCCTCTTATGAGATAGATTGAGACTGAAGGCCTGTAAAACAAGCGCAGGCATTGATTGGATTTAAGAGAAAAGACCTCCTGTGCGCAAACCAAATGTGATAACCACTACACAATCTCATGTACCACAGCTCCATTTGGAGTTTGACTTGAAGGCAATGTTTCTGCTGAAAGTGGGGCCATTTTTACCAGCAGTATAAATGAGTTTTTTTTCTGAACTGCTTCAGTAAACTGCTAGGTTTGTATGTGAAGTAGTGTGCCATGTGAGTTCTGGAGATGTGTTTTAAGCAATGCATTCTGTCCAGTTGCACAGTAACTTAAAATAACACAGCATGCCCTGCAAATTACAACATAGATACAAGAACGAACTGTCACAGCAGCGTTAGCTGAGGCAAGTTTGTTAAGAGTTAAGAGTATACAGTAAGTTTGTGTGAATGTACTGTGTATATGGAAGGTATATCTCATATCAGAGATACTTGCCATCAAAAATACTGACTGAATACTATAAAAAATCTAATTTGCATTAGGTGGCACAACCATTATAACCTCAAGGAATTAAACACAGTATGTGTAGAACCTAAAAGGGTTATCCGTGCTGCCTTTAAAGAGGAATAAAACATCCTCTTTGCATCTCAAACCATGTTAATTGCCTCATCTTAGGTTTTTACTTTTATATTATTAAAACGGATGATGTTATCAAAAGGAGATTCCAAAATATTGCCTCATTGCTCAAATCATATCAGATCTCGTCCTCTTTACGTTTGTGTTCGGCAGAGAAATGAAAATTCAAGCGACCGGAGCTTCCAAACGGTGGATTCCCGCCATCTAGTGGTCATAAACATTTCTTAAACTCATGAAAAAAATACACACGATAAACAAGAGAATACAAGGCGATACATATATTGATATGACTCAAAAATGATAATTCTGTCAACTTTTCATTTGTTCTTGGCTTTCATGTCTCGTGAGGCTTGACTACATAATAACCATAACATGAGCTTCACGCATATGACTTCATTTTATGTATTAATTAATATTATTATCAAACACGAAAGTGAATTTGTGCTTGAATGCCGATGGCTAGGCCTAGCCTAACAAACCACAAACTGTTGTGAATTGTTTCGATGACCGATTTAATTTTAGATCAAAACTAGTTGAGAATCAAAAGTTTGATCAGATCTGTAGACTTTTACGCTGATACAGCCACCAGAGCACGCACAAGTCCCATTTTGTAATCAAAAGGCGAAAAAGAAATTGTCCTCCTGGTGCCCCGTAGTTTAACGTCATCAGAAAGAGTCTGTTAAACAACAGTGGCTTCTGGTTTACCATGGCGTGGTGAACAGCGTTTTTGAATTCCTGACCTTCAAATTATTACTTCATCCAAACCTAAAGGTATTAGCGTAAGAATGTCACATATATCACCATTAACTATTCGACGAGATATTCAGTAGAGTTTTTCACGGCCATATTGTAATTTAGCAAGCTAGCGAAATCTGCTTTGCAATTTGTCTGGTGCAGGTAGACTTGCTAGCTTGTAGTGAAGCTAGCAATACTAGTGTTGCTAGAGTTTATAATATATTTTTTCAGTGCTAGCTGTTTAACAAATTGTCTATGAGTTGTTCGTTAGCTATAGCACACGTTAAGACTAATTAGCCAGTCAAAGTTATTTGTTTTGCAACACGTTGTAGCTTCGAACTGCTGGATGGCTGGTACCGTTATCCGTGTAATTTCTGATAAGAAAAATATATTTTCCTGTGTTCGTGGATACATAGAGCTAGCTTTCTTAATAAAGTTTGAACAACGTGGCTAAGGAGGAAAGCCGTGAAAATGTTTCTAGTTCCCCTGCCGTTACGAGTATGATTGGCTTTGCTGGTAGATATGAATATAGGAATGCGTCTGCTTTATAATTGTTATGTTGCTGTGTTTTTTTCTTATTAGCTGGGTTTCTGAAATCCACGCAACATGTCCGCGAAACAGGCGTCTGTCCACGCGAAATGGATTATTGGCCGGGTCATCGGAACGAAGATGCAGAAGACCGCGAAGGTGCGGGTGACCCGGCTGGTGCTCGACCCGTACCTCCTCAAGGTAACCGTCTACCGGATACGGACAGTGCCAGCTGCCATACGACCCTCTAGCCTGCCCTCATGAGGCAAACCTATCCGTGGGAAGGGCCAAATGAAATTTCTTTCAATGCAAAATTAATTTTAATCACATCACCTTTCATCAAATTGATTGAATAAAATGGAAAAAAATCCCATCTTCTCTGCCGTTTTTTGTTACTTCCGTGATATGCATTGATTATTTTCTTACGTTGTAAGTTTATTACCTGTGTTTTTGAGATGCCGTCTTTCATTGCAGTACTACAACAAAAGAAAGACGTACTTTGCCCACGACCGCCTGGAGCAATGCACCGTGGGAGACATAGTCCTTCTGAAGGCCTTGCCGGAGAGGAGGACCAAACACGTTAAGCATGAACTGGCAGACATTGTGTACAAGGTGGGGAATGTTGTAGACCCGCTGACGGGGAAGAGGGTGGCCGGCACCTCTTACCTGGAGCCCCTGTGGGAGGATTCCCAGCCGTCGGCCGACTCCCTGACTGAGAAACTGCAGGAATTAAACATCACGGGCTCCGCATCTCCAGATCACTGATCCCCCGGGTACAGCCGCTCCCTACCCACCCATGCAGAAGAAATGTTGCGTGACTTCAGTGTACTGAACCGTTTTGTGCTTTCTATACAAGTCTTTGTCACCTGATTTCAGCCCTCAAAACGGTGCATTTACAGTGTGCCTGTTGCTCAGAACTGGGTAAAGACTTTTTGCCATGGTGATGAAACATTCAGGTTTTTTTTTTTTTTTTTTTTTTTTCTTTAGCACCTTGTTCCATGTATAAACACAGTAATAAATCCATTGGGTGCAAACAGTCCATCTACATGTTAACCGTTTAATTTTTTTTAAAGCTGACTGTGGAAGTCTGTTGCTTCCCTATGTAAAATACATATTTTGTGATGTAATTACAAGTGTAGCTGCTGTGTAGACCTAATTAACCTAATTAACTGATTGAAGGCTATTGATGGAAGCTGATGTTGGCATGAAGTCCTGAATTGGATACATCCCTCTGGTACAGGCATTGGTTGGTGGTTCAAATCCAAGTGTAACCACAATAAGATCCGCACAGCCGTTGGGCCCTTGAGCAAGGCCCTTAACCCTGCATTGCTCCAGGGGAGGATTTTCTCCTGCTTAGTCTAATCAACTGTATGTCGCTCTGGATAAGAGCGTCTGCCAAATGCCAATAATGTAATGTAATGTACAGGGTTTCCCTCCCCTGCTTTATTGACATTTGGACTGTGTCAGAAATGGCTTACTGGCCTATTATTGAGTTAATATGCTGAGTACACTCAATGAGAATGTGAAGTGGGCTTAGGGTTTTCTCTAAATGGTAAATGGTTGATTATATATATATAGCGCCTTTATCCAAAGTGCTGTACTTGTTTGCCCCCCCCCCAAATTAAGTATACTTAAAGTAACTAGTATACTTAAAATCCCAGGATGTTGTATGTAATTTCCAGGGTTTCGCTGAATGTGGCCATGTTCAAAGCGGCCTCCTAACTACGGTTGGCTTCAAAATATGTGCTCTGCTGCCTGTCTGACATCCTCCGTGCCGTTTTCCACCGGTACTGCAGGAGTGCTGAGAGCTTCGCCCCTCAAATATAAAGCCCTGCCTCTTCCTCTCTGATTTATTGTTCTGTGAATAGACCCAAAGTGCTCTTTCTCTCTGGAAAAACCTCCGGAAAAGTGTGTTCCTAAATACACTCTGTGCAACCCTGACAATATGCATATCATCTGGGGTTGTTAAGTAAACTACAGTTAGAGAACAGTTTGCCTGCTAAACTTAGATACTCAATAGTTGGCAGTAGAAAGATATACACTCTAAACCAGGGGTCTCCAACCCTGGTCCTGGAGAGCTACAGGGTCTGCTGGTTTTCGTTGTTACTCTGCACTTAACTGTAATCAACTGCTCTAATTGATTAATTAACTCACCTCACCTGGTTACCTGGGTGAAAACAAAAACCAGCAGACCCAGTAGCTCTCCAGGACCAGGGTTGGAGACCTCTGCTCTAAACAGTAGGCAGTGTGGTTACTGGGCAGTACATCTTTTGAGGACACAGTAGTTCGGAGGCTGTTCCAGACAGGTCATGGTATCGGTTGTCCAAGGGTCAGAAAGTAAAAGTCCTTAAAATTATGCTGATCCAGACAATACAAATAGGGAGGGCTTCTACTCCGTGAATCTGGATTTACCACCTCTGGATGTTTCAACACAACACAGTTAATGATGACCCCTTGGTCTACATCAGTCCTGTTGTCCTGTTCTCCCACACTTTCTGAGTGGCGGGGTGGAGAGAGAGTGTGTGTGTGTGTGTGTGTGTGTGTGTGTGTGTGTGTGTGTGTGTGTGTGTGTGTGTGTGTGTGTGTGTGTGTGTGTGTGTGTGTGTGTGTGTGTGTGTGTGTGAGAGTGAGTGTGTGTGAGTGTGAGAGTGCGAGTGCGTGTGGCTCTTTACAGGGGTCGATATGCATCAGGGTGGCCTGTAGCGTAGTGGTTAAGGTAAATGACTGGGACACGCAAGGTCAGTGGCTCTAATCCCACTCTAGCCACAATAAAATCCACACAGCTGTTGGGCCCTTGAGCAAGGCCCTTAACCCTGCCTTTCTCCAGGGGAGGATTGTCTCCTGCTTAGTCTAATCAACTGTATGCCGCTCTGGATAAGAGCGTATGCCAATAATGTAATGTAATGTAATGTAATGTGTCATTGGCCACCTTATATGACAGATAGAAGAAGCTGTGGTCTGTTTGAACACGCTTCCTCATTCTGAAACATGTTAAAGAACATTACAGTGAGTGAGGCTTGTTCTGTGACTCAGAAACACAGCGCGTGTTGTTTCCAAACGGATCCTTATCCTAGGCACAGGGAATATCAAAGAGATTGTTTGAAACCCCAAAACACAGGACTGGGTGCGTAACCCTAAAATGCAGGAGGCGTGTGTAACCCTAAAATGAACATTGCTGCCCCCTGGTGGCGATGATTAGGTAGGGCTGTCCATACCTTCGTTCACAGTTTTGGAAAGAACGGTTCAGGGGTATTCAAAGAAAGATGGCGACTCGAGTCCTTCAGAGCGTGGGGAATGGCCTGAACCAGGCGCGAATCGGGGGGCGAGCGAGCGGACAGGTCATCGTGGCCGCCAGGTAGGAATGCATTTCAGAAAACCTTTTATACAATCCGGGAAATATTTAGGCGGGCAGTCGCGCTGTGCATCAGACGCCAAGCACTGTAATCTACGCCTCTTCCAGCAAGCAAGTTCTGGTTAGTTTGTGTTGCAGAAGCATATTTTGCAGACTTCATAGATCGTCAGTATTGCCGTTTGTGAACTAGTCATGCCATTACATTTTGTTCCTAAGTGACTGCGTGGCACCGTAAGAGTACCCAAGAACAAGTGTTTTGCAGGAAGTTTTCCAAGCTTGCGAGCTACCGCTGCAGTGTGTGTACAGCTAGCAAGCTAGCTTCTGTGTGGTGGTATAGCTCAAGGTCATTATATTTACAATAGCGACCTACTGAGTGCTTTGCATTATTGGTCAGTGTCATTATCCGCTGCGATTTTACAACAAACACTGATTTCGAACGATTTAGGGTGCACTTGTTTGGTCGACGTGTGACTCAACAGTGATTTCTTCATTCAGAGATCTGTCAACTGTCACGGCTAACTAGCTGACTGGCAGACTAGCCAGCGAACAAACTCAAATTTCAGAGAGTTTCTTGAGAAACTGCAACGTTAGCCAGTCTTTATGTAAAGCTGATGTTGCACACGTTAGTAAGCACAACTGAATTGTATAGTATTATAACTAGCTAGCTAAAGGGAATTAGTGGAGGTAGCTAGACGGTTGGCAAACCAGCTGCTAGCAAGCAAGATCCTTGAATCCACTGAAATGAAGCATACCGTTAAATAACGATAACGTTATTCAACACAGCAAAAAGTAGTCCTTAGAAACGTTAACTAAAACACATAAAGCCTCTGCACCCGGAGCCTCAAATTTTTCTTTACGTCTAATTTAGTGTTTTATCTGGGGTAGAGATTAACCAAGTAAACTTAGCTATTAATTACAGCCAACTAGCCAAATTAGCTAGCTACTTTGAGACTTAATCAAGTTCATGCCCGTAGACTTACCATAACACTCAATATTGTTTGCTGTTTTAGACTGTTTGCGTTTATAGCTAGCTAACGTTAGTAATTTAGGAACTTAAATTGACGAGAAAGTGTCGCATAGGAAAAGTATCAGTGGCGTTAAAACACGATAGGCAGGTTGGTTTCGGCCTGGTCAGCGATAGTTTTGGACGACCTCTGTTTTCTGGGGGTTGAGACGAAATCGGTTTGGCGTGGAGGTGGTGTAGCGAGTCACACACCTGCTATTTAAAAACGTGTGATCGCTGGCATTGACGTTTTCTGCCTGACACTGAAACGTTTATAAAATGCAGCACATCTATACCCGATAGCTGAGACTGTCAACAAGAACTGTCCATGACACGTAGTGTGTAACCTTAATTATTAACGTGTGTGTTGGATTATATTCGCTTTTTAGGAGCCTGTCCGCATCTGATAATAGAAATCGGGAAGACAGCTGGTTCAAGTCATTGTTCGTCCGGAAGGTCGACCCGAGGAAGGATGCACACTCCCACCTGCTCGCCAAGAAAGAAGAAAGTAACTTGTACAAAATCCAGTGTAAGTATTTTTTGTTTGTTTGTTTATTTGTTTTTTCTTACTCCTACGTTTCGAAAAGAAAATAGGTTGTTACATATGACACAAGATTACAAAGCCTTGATTATTTCTTTTTCAATTTGGAGAAGGGATTAAAGATGCGGATTTGCGTGGGGGTTACCAGTATGTTGCTGTTCGGATTATGTCTAATTCCTATAAATGATTTCTTTCTT
>NC_083766.1:62838741-62891241 GCF_963514075.1 Conger conger
GGCCATTTGGAAATGTGACGTGTGAGAATCACTGCAGTGGTTTCAGAGGTAAGGTCTTTCAGCTTTTCATTTAAAGTGTTATTCTCAGAAATCCCCCTGTGCTGTTTACATTCTGTGTCACCGGCATTATAAACGCCTGTTTACTGTTGCTTGGTTACAGGCTTTGGGTGTGGCATTAGATTACATGGTTCACAGTCCAGACATACATATTTACTGAGACAAACGCCAACCGCTTGACTCAACTAGGTATCAAGCCTGCTACCTGTGGTCTGTCACACAGGCCCAGACGAGGCCTAAGACCAGGTCCAAGCTGACACTGTTATACAGAGAGATTTACACTGAGTGCAAAAATTATAGAGACAAAGAATACACCAGATGGAGTTCATAACATGGAGAGCAATGTTGTGGTTTAGATGGATAGATGGATATATGGATAGATGGATGTATTCATATTTAACTCTGATGGTTGAAATTATGTACTGTATAGCACTACCCAGTCCAGTGGCAGCAAAGCATTCAACTGTGCGGTGTTCTATGCTTGGATTGGCCAGTATTATTATTTTTTTATTTAATCAGGAAACCCCTACTGAGTTTGAAATCTTTTTTACAAGGGGTACCTGACACAAAACACAAAGTTGCCCAACTGTGTTTTTCATTGGGCGCGGTGTCCGGAGGGGGTGTGTCCAGGCGCTGTGCTGTGATTTCATTGGGTGCGGTTTCTGATGGGGGTGTGTCCAGGCGCTGTGCTGTGATTTCATTGGGCGCGGTTTCTGATGGGGGTGTGTCCAGGCGCTGTGCTGTGATTTCATTGGGCGCGGTTTCTGATGGGGGTGTGTCCCACAGGGCTCGGGCCATCCGGTACCGCCAGCATAACCAGGAGGCAGTGGGAGGGTTCTTCTCCCAGATCGGGAGCCTGTACATGGTGCACCATCTCTGGGGTAGGGAACCAAGCGCCCTCTGCTGCCTCTCCTCAAGTCCCACGTCATGGTTTCGCCGTTGACTTGGTTTTAAAGGACTCAAATTAACAGGCCCAAGGTCTTCTCTGCAAGCATGCTTCACACTGTCGGTTGACATTCAAATTCAAAATGGAAGTGTTGAGGTTCTCATTACTAATAAGATTTTTGCAAGATGAATACATAACTTGCTGAGTTAAAATAATCTTTGTGAAACGCTTTCTAAAGTTGTTTTTCTGGCTCTTGTGTTGTGGTTTTAGGATGTGTTCTAGTTGCAATGTGATTGTGGCTGTGTTGAGGTTTTGTTGTACTGTGTTTATGTTGTGGTTGTGTCGAGGTTTTGTTGTATGGTGTTTATGTTGTGGTTGTGTTTGGGTTTTGTTGTATGGTGTTTTGAGGATGTGTTCTGGTTCTGTTTCAGCTTACAAAGACCTGCAGTCGAGAGAGGACACAAGGAATGCCGCCTGGCAGCACGAAGGTTGGGACGAGGTTGTATATTACACAGGTGAGCAGGTGTATATACTATATTACACAGGTGAGCAGGTGTGAATATTACACAGATGAGCAGGTGTGAATATTACACAGATGAGCAGGTGTGTATATTACACAGGTGAGCAGGTGTGTATACTATATTACACAGGTGAGCAGGTGTATATACTATATTACACAGGTGAGCAGGTGTGTATACTATATTATACAGGTGAACAGGTGTATATACTATATTATGCAGGTGTGTATATTACTCAGATGAGCAGGCAGGTGTATAGATTACAAAGGTGAACAGGTGTGAATATTACACAGGTGAGCAGGTGTATATATTACACAGGTGAGCAGGTGTGTATGTTGCACAGGTGAGCAGGTGTGTGTATTACACAGGTGAACAGGCAGGTGTGAATATTACACAGGTGAGCAGGTGTGTATACTGCACAGGTGAGCAGGTGTGTGTATTACACAGGTGAGCAGGCAGGTGTGTATATTACACAGATGAGCAGGCAGGTGTATAGATTACACATATGAGCATGTTGGTAGAGGGTGTGGCAATGAGCAGAGTTTGGGCACTGTGTCACTGTGCTGCATGTGGTGATGGTGGTGACGGTGGTGGAGGGGAAGTCTATAAAACTCATAAACTAACTGGAGATGCAGCGCATTCCTGCAGTCTTTCCAGAGGTGGAGCACGAGCGTGGGTCTTCCTCACGCGGAAACAGAGAGCCCAGCTGTGGGGAGGCCGAGGGAGGGAGGCCGAGGGAGGGAGGGAGGGAGGCCGAGGGAGGGAGGCTGAGGGAGGGAGGGAGGGAGGCCGAGGGAGGGAGGGAGGCTTAGGGAGGGAGGGAGGCTGAGGGAGGGAGGGAGGCTGAGGGAGGGAGGGAGGCCGGTGACTAACGCAGAGCGACGGCCTCAGGGACAGCGGCACAGAGAAACTGTGTTTAAGAAACGATGTGATAAAATGGAGCACGCTCGATCAGGCCAAACACACTAAACCCTCCCCCTCCCCTTTCAAGGCTCCTTGCCTCCCCTTGAGGAATACTGATGAGGAGGAACATTGTTCCCTCTCCCTCTCTCTCTCTTTCTCTCATTCTCTTCTCTCTCTCTCTCTCTCTCTCACTCTCTCTCTTATGGTTTGTTAATTAAGAAGCATTTGAACACTGATCCAAATCACATTTTACAGAATCTCGTGGGCAAACGCAGACATTCTCTGACCGTACGCCAGTCGTCAGTACGCCGTCGGTTCCCACGGCTCTGGGCTGTAACGGGAAGTTAAACGGTGGCCTCCCCGTCCTTTTGTGTGTGACATTTTAAATGTTCCCCTCCCCTCCCCCACAGTGCCGCTCATTCAGCACATGGAGTCCAGGATCATGATCCCGCTGAAGTCCTCGCCCCTGAAGTAGTGGAGCACCAGGCCGACTCTCCAGACAGAGCCAATCAATCCAGTGCACTGCACTGCCAGTGGTTCCAAGATCCCTTAAAATGATTGCCAGCCACTGCTGATTACTGAGTTTCTTAGTTGGTTTTGTTTTTGTTTGTTTTTTTTGGTTTTTTGTTATGGTTCTTCTGGCTTTTTTTCTTTTTGTTCAAAACTCAATTAAAACGTATTTCTCAGCTGCTTAACCGACAAACCGCAATCTCGTACTTGTAAAAATTGCCGCCAAAACTGAGCTACCCTCGGGCTGTGCTCGGAGATTTGGCACCACCCACCAGAAACGATGACGTGGCAGCTTGGATTAGTTTTACGGACACCTTTATCAGCTGGTAACCCAGTGGTAATCTTAGCCTTTGGGAGTCTTATCTACAGGACACATTAGCTACCCGACCGCAGATCCAGATCCAGATCCAGATGCAGTATCAGGTTTTGGTCTTATTTTCTTTAAGTGCTACTGCATAGGCCAAAGCAGTAAAAGTTGTAAAAAAAATAATAATAAAAAAAATAATTTTATTTTTTATTTTTTAAAGACTGTGGTAAGAGAAAACATTCTTATTACGCTTTACATGAAAAGGCGATTCGTTTATTTATTTATTTATAAACGGCGATCGAACTGAACACCAGATGGACACGAGGCTTGTTTGTTGTCGTTGACACTGTCGGTACAACGCTGAATGCTGATTGAGTCTGAACAGCGCCTCCTGGTGGTTGAAAGGCCGTATTTAAAACAGAAGCCGTTAACCATGACATGGTTCTAATGCGGCCGGGCACGTATTTCATTGGCTTTTAGGGGAAATAAATTGCTAGCACCCTCCTGGGCCTCAGGTTCTCAGCCAAAATCTGTGATATTGACTCTTGCCCTTTGGAACGCCTGCTGGTAGCGGTTTATACCTTAAAATCCACAACCAATTCAGACCCAGTAAACCAGGAGAAGTGTGTAACTATATATTGGTAACACTTTAAAATAAGGTTACATGAATTGGCATGAGCTAATGTAGAAGTTAACTAACTACTGAGACGGTAATCTGTATTGATTTATGTATGTGCACAGCATCACTACGTTAGCGCATGCCAGTTCATATTGGAATGGAAGAAAAATAAAAAAAACTTAATGTGTTAGCTAATGGTAGGTTTATCCTGTGGTTCGCTAATGTATAAATATTCATGTGACCATGTAATTCATGTTAATAACTACATTAGTTAATGGCAATTCATGCACCTTATTGTAAAGTGTCACCCTACATTATTTAATCAAGAGCGGAATTACAGAAGAAGTTTGTCCAAGCATATCTGGATAGCACTGGTCTAAATAATGGCCGATTGAAAAAATTTACACGTTAAGTCGCCTTCGTCTAAGCGCCAGGGACATAAGCACCGAGCACGCAACGGTCTTACCTTAGAGCTCCCCCTGCTGGAGAGCTGCTGCATGCGTGGTTTTGGCCGTCGCCTTAAAACCAGACAAACAAATTCAGACCCAAGAAACAAGGTTAGGCGAGTTTACTGTTGATCAGTTAAGCACTGAGTGACAGTAAAGCCCAGCAGACCCTGTGGCCCTCCTGGACTGGGGCGGGGGATCCCAGCAGACACTGTGGCCCTCCTGGACCGGGGCGGGGGATCCCAGCAGACCCCACAGAGTCGAGGGCCCTCTGAAGGACCCTCATTCTCTTAGGTGTAATCCCAGTAAAGCCGGGATCATAAAATCTGGCCCTCAAATCCAAAATCCAGCCAAGGTGTTCTGCCAGGTAATTATTGCTACATCTTGGCCAGACTCACACCTGACTCCCAGGCAAAGGGAGGGTGGAAAGCCAGCAGTCCTTGGGGCTGAAGGACCATGAGTTGCTGATCCCTGCAGAAAAGGGTGGGCCGGCTCAACTCGTGCAGCGTAAAATGTATGAGTTGAGCGTCTTTTCACTCGGCTGGTTGTCTTTGATTTTGTTGGACACTCCCTTGGGCAGAAACCTGGATTTCTAACCTCAGGCCCCATAGGGCCTCCCTGTCTGTTCGGCGTGTTTCTGTAGTTTATGTGCAAGTCAATGATAGGCTACAGTCCGCACACCTTTACCAATGATGGGGGGAAAGGCTTTGTGAATCCCACAAATGGGCAGGGCTACAATTAGTTGACAGTCACTTGCTTTTCTGAACACAGCAAAATCATTGGTTCAAATTGTAGAGTAATTTCTAGCAGCTGATGGAAGTCACACTCTTCCATCACTGCTTCCAAGGCCCATGTTGCCTGCTGATTTTAACATGCAGGCACAGTGCCCCCTCCAGGACTGGAGTTAAACCTGCAGGCACAGCGCCCCCTCCAGGACTGGAGTTAAACCTGCAGGCACAGTGCCCCCTCCAGGACTGGAGGGTTTGAGATCTTTGTTCCACAACGAGGTCCCACTTCAGAAAGATAATTTTTAAAAGTACTTGTCCAGTGTTTGTAGGATCATACATACACTTCATAACAGGGGTAGTAAACGCACACTACAGAACACCACTCCTGTAGTACAAGTGGAAACTGTATTAAATCTTTTATTTGTTTAAAATTAACACACTATTTTCCCTTTTCCCGTCCGATGATGGCTGGGTCTTAAAATATTTAACATTTTTATTTGATGGGAATAATTTTTCATGAAATCTGTATAGTTTTTTTGTTTTTTTCCCCTCCACCCCATGAGTGTGTTCAAGCTGGTGTGAAAAATGTATCAGAATTGAAATGGCCTTTATTTCCTTTTCCTGTCCGCAGCCCAAAACTGCGTCATCATGGTTTTGCTGAATCATGCGGTGTCTGCAGTCTGTTGCTCTTCATCACGCTTCTTTAAAAACCAAAAATGTTAAATGTTAGTGGTGGCATGCCTCGTCTTCAGTTCTTCATTTCAAGGACAGGTCCTGGACAGTTGGGAGTGATGTGAACATGACCGCGCATAAATAAAAGATTTAAAATAGACTCGCCTACCTCGCCTTGTGTTAAATTGGGCACGTTTTAACGAATGGTCCTGGGTGACACGCATAATGACGCGTGTTACACGGTTTGTCTGAGTGCCTCATCGTGCACAAAATGGCTGCCGTCACTCATACCCAGGGCAGGGGGAGATGGCCGACGTGACTGAAACCACCTACCTACAACTATGTGTACTTAATAGTAGGCAAGTAAGAAATGTGTGTACTCAATAGTAGGCAAGTAAGCCATTTTGGACACTGAGCATTCTTCACAGTACTACCCGAGCAGCTATTAAGATGTAAAGACCCAACTGGGTGCAGCGCCCCCTATAGGTTTACTTTTTTAATTTGCACTGTTGGCCACACCTAAATCTGTGACTGAAAGCAAGTACATTTCCATTGCTCAGTTGAGACAAACTACCTGTAATGACATCACTGGTAGGTGTGGCCTGAAGCCGTGCAATCAGGTTGAAAATGTCTCCCCATTGGGAACGCTGCAACAGCAGACTATTGACCTATGCTGACCTTCGCTTAATACCAGTGGTTCCCAACCCTGTTCCTGGAGGTCTACCGTCCTGTAGGTTTTCGCTCCAACCCTTACGAAGCACACCTCAATCAACAGCTAGGTGCTAGATCGGCTGATTAGTAGAATCGGGTGTGCCAAATGAGAACCCATTTTGTGTTTTCCTCTTTGTAGGTGGAGTGTGTGAATTGTGAAACAAGAATTGCCCAAAAGAAAGGTTTTTAACCACTTTCCACTTTTGTTTTTCCACTTCCTGGTAAAAACAAAGCCCAGTTATATTTAGGAATTAGAAGTCTCATGTCATCTACAGTCGCCTCACCGTTAAATGGTGTTGCTTTACAAGTTAATTCCGCCGGCCTAAAATGTACGGATAGTGCTTAAGAATTTTCAAAAAACAACCTAATGCTAATATTGAGTATTAATAATTTAAAAACCCTACGAGAAGCCTTTTTAGAGGGTTTCTCTTGCTGCCGTTAGTTAAAGAGTCCCAAAGAGGTAAGTGTTCTGTGAGAAGGATCACATGGGGTTGCAGTCTCTCTCCGCGCGGTCCTTAAATCTTTTCCAGCTCTTTTAGGAGCTCTCCGAAACTCGTGACGTACCAAGAGGACCGCTCCTTCACCTGTGGCCTGGTGACGTTCCCGCCGAATCCAATGAAGGCACTCTGAGGAAATGCACAAGCAGACACCGCGTCACACACACCAGCGAACGCGATCGGTCCGTTCTCTGCAGGAAGAACAGCAACACACTCCTTCCCTCCCCCTGCTGTGGACTCTCAGACGGGAGTCTCAATAATACTGTATGATCAAATAATAATCATCGCGCTTGACCAAGTAATAATGCAGTATTATTATTTTGTCATGCCGTATGACGAGACTATAATATCGTGTGACTTGTCATACTGCACGAGCGGATGGTTCTGTATGACCCATTTGGACGGTGTGGGTGATGGTGTGGGTGATGGTTCTGTATGACCCATTTGGACGGTGTGGGTGATGGTGTGGGTGATGGTGTGGGTGATGGTTCTGTATGACCCATTTGGACGGTGTGGGTGATGGTGTGGGTGATGGTGTGGGTGATGGTTCTGTATGACCCATTTGGACGGTGTGGGTGATGGTGTGGGTGATGGTGTGGGTGATGGTTCTGTATGACCCATTTGGACGGTGTGGGTGATGGTGTGGGTGATGGTTCTGTATGACCCATTTGGACGGTGTGGGTGATGGTGTGGGTGATGGTGTGGGTGATGGTTCTGTATGACCCATTTGGACGGTGTGGGTGATGGTGTGGGTGACGGTGTGGGTGATGGTTCTGTATGACCCATTTGGACGGTGTGGGTGATGGTGTGGGTGACGGTGTGGGTGATGGTTCTGTATGACCCATTTGGACGGTGTGGGTGACGGCGGTCAGCCTGCCCGGCCGGCGGACTCACAGCAGGGGGGCAGGCCTCCAGGTCCGTGGCTCCGTCTCCGATCATCACCACATTCTCCAGGCTGTAGAGCTCCTTCAGCAGGCTGATCACCCGGCCCTTCCCCCCCGACTCCGCCGTGGGCTGGGTCTCATCAAACCCTGCATACTCCCCTGCAAGAGAACCCACCAATCACTGCCTGCGAGACAACCCACCAATCACTGCCTGCGAGACAACCCACCGATCACTGCCTGCAAGAGAACCCACCAATCACTGCCTGCAAGACAACCCACCAATCACTGCCTGCGAGAGAACCCACCAATCACTGCCAACGAGACAACCCACCAATCACTGCCTGCGAGACAACCCACCGATCACTGCCTGCGAGACAACCCACCGATCACTGCCTGCGAGACAACCCACCAATCACTGCCTGCGAGACAACCCACCAATCACTGCCTGCAAGAGAACCCACCAATCACTGCCTGCGAGACAACCCACCAATCACTGCCTGCAAGAGAACCCACCAATCACTGCCTGCAAGACAACCCACCAATCACTGCCAACGAGACAACCCACCAATCACTGTCTGCAAGACAACCGGAGAACTCTTCTTTTGAAAACTTTTCGGAAATTCGCTAAACGTTTGCCAGATGCTCGGATGGAAACTGCAGGAGAACCATGGGGACACTAATCGGGTACTTGCGTCCGTTCCGCTACCCGTGTTGCCGGCACCAAGCGCAGGAGTGCTCACCGTTGAAGTAGAATTTCAGCCGGTTGGCGTAGACGTGGTGCAGCGGGATGCCCAACTGCGAGGCCACGTGCTCCACGATGCAGCGGAACCCTCCGGAGATGAGGAAGACCTTCACATTCCTCTGCTGGAGGTTCCTCACAAGCTCCCTGGGAACACAGAGGGGCAGGAGCCCAGAGTCACAGAGGGGCAGGAGCCCAGAGTCACAGAGGGGCAAGAGCCCAGAGTCACAGAGGGGCAGGAGCCCAGAGTCACAGAGGGGCAAGAGCCCAGAGTCACAGAGGGGCAGGAGCCCAGAGCCACAGAGGGGCAAGAGCCCAGAGTCACAGAGGGGCAAGAGCCCAGAGTCACAGAGGGGCAAGAGCCCAGAGCCACAGAGGGGCAAGAGCCCAGAGTCACAGAGGGGCAGGAGCCCAGAGTCACAGAGGGGCAGGAGCCCAGAGTCACAGAGGGGCAGGAGCCCAGAGTCACAGAGGGGCAGGAGCCCAGAGTCACAGAGGGGCAAGAGCCCAGAGTCACAGAGGGGCAGGAGCCCAGAGCCACAGAGGGGCAAGAGCCCAGAGTCACAGAGGGGCAGGAGCCCAGAGTCACAGAGGGGCAGGAGCCCAGAGTCACAGAGGGGCAGGAGCCCAGAGTCACAGAGGGGCAGGAGCCCAGAGTCACAGAGGGGCAGGAGCCCAGAGTCACAGAGGGGCAGGAGCCCAGAGTCACAGAGGGGCAGGAGCCCAGAGTCACAGAGGGGCAGGAGCCCAGAGTCACAGGAGCTTTCGGTACCCAGGGTACGGCACGGCACTAAAGTCTTAGGCACATGTAAAATAATTCCTATATTCACTTACTTAATACCTGGAGTCAGCTGTGGAGGGTGGTCCGTGATCAGCTTGTTCACTTGCTCCCGGGAGCATCGTATGATGGCCAGCCGCTCCCTCAGGGCCGTCTGGAACGTCATGGACCCACCCATCGCCTTTCGAGTCCTGCAGAGCCATCGTGGATTAAATCACACTGAGACACGGCACTCTTAAAACCAATACGTAAAATGCACAATATTACTAATACATCATTGTGGACTAAATCATGAGTCAGACTTCACACCAAATCAGAGCACTCTTAAAACTAATACATAAAATGTTCTTGGGCAGATCTTGGATGCGTTAATGCAGTTTTTCCTGTTTCCCCTGACTCAGGTTTAGGTCATATCACGTTAAACTGGTGCAGCCTATAGCCTAGTGGCCAAGGTGACTGTCAGGTTCAAGCCCCAGTGTGGCCAGAGTAAGATCATTGAACTAGCCCCTGCAAATCGCTTTGGATTAAAGCTTCACCGAAATAACTATAATGTAATGTAAACGGTTTCGTCGAAGTACATGGAAGCAGTCCTCACTGGTCAAACGTTCACACGTTTTTCAGTGTCGGCCACCTACATTTCTGTGACCGCGTCTCCAACTCCACAGAACTTCGCTAGTTCATCGATACCCTCCTCTTTGATGACGGTGCTGTCCACGTCGAAGCACACTGCCTCCGCTCTGCGGAACAGTTCCTTGGTTTCGGCTAAAGTTGCCATTGTACTGCAAAAACAAAATCATATCACCAGCTACATACCAGTACGCATTTATAACTTTAAGAAATGACTAGCAAACTGACTGTCACTTGTTTTTTGTTGTTTTTTTTAAGTGGCAGTAACCCATAACTACGGTTAGCATTTCATAATTAATACAATACTTCAGTGACAAGCTGTCATGTCAGATTCAAAGTCATGATTCTGAGATACTGAAATCATAATCATGAGAAGGTTTATCATAATTTTGAGATACGCATTATTATGAGAAAACATCTCGCATAATAATGAAATAATGCGCCATATAACCAGTGGTGGAGACTGGCTCCCATAGACTAACTAAAGGGGGCCCGTGGGTAACGTTATGTAATCTCATACCGCGGCCAATAGCCTATAGCTTTATCATGTTTGCTGTAACGTACTCTCACCTCGATAGTTAACCGGTTCAAAAACTGAACACCAAATTTAGCCTTGATAAAGTGCGACCCGGGCAATACTTATATGGTGCATAATAATGGTGAATGGATGCACATCTCGTGACCGCAGTCTAATTGGGCAAGTTAGCAGCACAGCCGCAAACTGGCCATTTTACAACAAGCGTCTGGCCGACTCTCTGACAAAGTGTGTGAATGTACGAGTTTAATTTGGCGACACGCCATGCAGCTACATTGGAGAATACGATGACAGATTTGTGATTGCAAAGAAGCGAGACAGAGCACCCTGCAATTTGGTCAATTGTGCCAGACAGCAACGGCCCGCCTAGTCCAATACCAACCTTACATTAATTAATCTATCACGAACACCACCTGCCGGTTAGATACGATTTGATTTTTACAGTTAGCAAGTTTAATTGTACCCAACGAGTGGAAGGAATCTAATGACAAGTATGCCTGTTGAAAACCACCTTGTGTGACATTGCATCACCCAGGCAGGACTTCAAAAAAGTTGACGTTGGCCGGGGGGCCGGTGCCATTTCAAATTACCGGCGCATTCACAAGCTACTGCAGGTAGCCAAAGCAAACGCAACAATGTACATGCTTACAGCAGCTTGCACATTTTAATAGTTGGATGCTGTCGTTATTGAAATACAAATTATGAAGTGGGTGGGAACTGTTAGGCTACCTTACCTTGCAGTGTTGACGTTAGCTAGCCAGCAGCATACGCCAAAAAACCCTTGAGGCCGAAATGAATGCTCTCTCAGTCGATAGAAAAAGGATTGCTCATTGGTGTGAGGGAGAGAAAGGAGGATTTTCACAGCTCGCATACGGACTTCGTAGCGCTGATAAATGACTGAAAGCTTTCGTTTTACTGGCTAGCTCCGCTGATCCGGGTCAAAACTATCCTCTCAGCCAATGCCAGGCGGCAGGGAAGCACCGCCTTCTTCGGATTTTTATCCAGATGGGTCGATTAACCCAATGATTCCCAAACTGGGCCTTGGAGTATCTGTGTGTGTGCTGGTTTTCGTTCTAACCACAATTGCCATCTAATAATTTTAACAAGCTTTATTTGTAACTTTTAATCTGCAGAGGGATCATTTACCTTAAATCACATTACGCCAGAATTACATGAAGGATAAAATAACAATGTTTATATTGTGCTTATTGCACCATCTTGCCAACAATTACACGAGAAGAGACTGAGGTAAATTAATAGGCTCCTAATTCGGTAGCTAGTTGAACACGCGTTTTTTTTCCTTTAAACGTATTGTGGCGAGCGCTGGAGCCAAAGACTGAGGCAGAGACATAATGGCGTTTTCGAGTCGCTTGGCGGCTTCGTTTCATTAAAACAGACTACCAGTAATGCTCTTCACAGCATACGTTCGCAGACTGACCAAACTGTTCGGGCGACAATTTTTTTAATAGCAGATTAGACGACCTGTTTGAACGCCACTTTATGACACACGGCGGGAAGATAACTCCACCCAATTTACCTCTGCCCGGGCGAACAACGTCACCGTTTCCAACATGGCTGCGCTCTGTGCACAGTAAAAACATTGAAAATTGCCCTAAGACACATTTTCTAATAAAAACTTTAAACACGACCATCCAGCCCAGGTACAGAACCCCAGGCCGTCACAGTATCAACACAATACAGGTTTGCCCTGTTATCATGTGCTTTGCCTTTGAATTCAGGGGTACTCCAGGACCGAGTTTGGGAATTCTGTCTAGCAATTTGGAAACTTCAACGAAACAAATCGACTACCGTCATGCTGCGCACAGAAAATTCGTTGTTTTTTTAAAGATACAACGCAGGCTATAAGACTGCATTGTCTTATACGGGGAATGTTAAGCAAAAAGTCTGCTGGTGAGGATAGTGTAGGCTCCTCACGGTCACGGTCACGGCCAGGGTCAGATCAGCGCAGATCCACTGATATTAAGTCCATATGGATCGCCCGTTTACATGGGCATATGCAATGCATCGGTCAGTTTTATTCTTAAAATACTTTTATTCTTTAGCGTTTGGATTCTGATGTGGTTTTATATGTGCCTATGTCCATGTTTTGTCATTCTGTCCATGCCATGTCCATGTTTTGTACCTGTGTGCTGTTTGTATTGCTGCTTATGTAGATGTTTCTGCTTTTAGACTTTTTTTTTTTTTAACTATGATTTTACTGCCTGCTCTGATTGTACATCACTTTGGTCAACGAGGGTTGTTTTTAAATGTGCTTTACAAATAATTTGATTTGAACTATACCAAAAAACCTAGCTTTCCTGAAGGATCAGCGAATATATTCTATTCGATCCATACAGCTAATGCACACACCATTTATCATTTTTGACAGACACTTTTTCTCGCTTCTGAACCCTAATGAGTTTAATGGTCGCACATTCCAATAGATTTATTAACCTTACGTCGGTTAATTCTACATCCCTCGTAATTCTGTTGCAAAAACACAATTACTCTTCTATTCTTTTATATTGTTAAATAATGTTATGTTTTATTTATAGGAAAAGTTGTCCAGTGAATCCAATTCAAAACAATATCGTGTAGCCTACCCATCAATAGTTCGAGTGCATCTATCAGCTATTCGCTCACGTGTTTGCTGAGGTAAGTGGCTAAAGACAGATTGCCACGTGTCTTCAACTTCAATGGAACATTTTAAAAGATATGGTGTGACAAAACCAGAAAACCCTCATAATTAGGCCTGAACCTGCACTTTTGCCAGACATCACTTTTGTACACTGCGTTAGGGGAAAATGCCCTTTTTAACATTTCACAGGTGAGCATCGTCTGATGAAACCGATCCAGTAAAAACACAACAATAGCTATTCTTCCCTTTAACTTTCGTATATATTTGCAAAGAAATGACAGAAAGTGAGAAAGCTTACCGGCTGTCTGATTTGCATTAGACACAGTAAGACTCTTATACACACTTTTCCAGAAGGGAGGGCTTTACCAAAACAAAAAGACATGAAGCTGGCCACGAATAGTTATCAGTATTTTGTCTTCTGAATACCCCTTGTTGACCTTGCTGTAAGACCAGAATGTGCTAGCTGAGAAGCCGAGACATTTAGGTCAAAGGCTGACTGTCTGCTGGAGAGAGACAGAGAAAGACTCATAGTAAGCACTTAATTCAGAAAGTGGTCTAATAGTAATAAGGATTATCACTAAAAGGTTATTTGTAATCATGTGATTGTCTTTAATCATGTGATTGACACATTGTCAATTAAGAATCAATTAAGAAAATGACCCTTACACACTGTGAGCCAACAAACACAGCTTCTGTTTTTTTGCGCTCACCTTAAAATCAACAACCAATTTGGACCAAAGAAATTAGTTTGAGTTGGTCATTTAATTGATGAATTAAGTGCTGATTAGCAACCAAGACCAGCAGATCCTGCAGACCTCCAGTACCTGGGTTGAGAACAGTGTTGCCAAATTTGATGGAATTTGTCTCCAAATCTGACAAATTTTTGAGAACCACTAGGATACCTAGAACTTGAACGACTTGTTGGGTCATGTGTCACACTTCCCCACTGTATTTTAATATAATGTTAAAATGAGAGACTTTTGGGGAATTTCAGTGGGCGGGGTTTGGCAACACTACTTGAGGACTGTAAATCTTTTTTTTGCCAAGTGCACGCAGCAACAATGACAGAGAAACATTTGGCCACGGTATTTGCACGGTAGAGCTCCATGGTGCCATTAACTGTGTCAAAGATTACACAAAGGTCAAAGTAACCAGTGTAGATCAGAAACGTCAAAAGTAAAAGAATCTTCAGCGTTGTTGGTCATCAGACGGCAAAACGCCAGGCGACACGGGTTTGACTCCTGCTACATCGACAGGGGTTTGGAGTAATCTGCAGGAGTTGCTCTGGAGCTGGTTCCTTTCTTATCTCCCTGAGAGGCCGGTGGGTCGGTGGAATTGATCCGTTTGATCACGCTGTGTACCTAAGTATTGGGAGAACTAAAGGGATGTTTGTCATGGGGGGAAATCATTGTGCTCAGAAGCAGAATGACCAGGAAAACTGATCCAGTTTGGCTCAGCAGGCAACTCCGTTGTCCAAGCAGTTACTGAGAAAGGGGAAAAGCAAAGGTTTGTTGATCTGACCAGTGTGTGCACAAAAAGTGTTTTGGATATTGCATTCCTTGGATGTGTCACTCCAAACCTGCAAGAACAAACTGCAGTAAGTACAGAAAAAAATGCATTTGTACAAATTAGTCAATGAGTGCTTAGTTTTCTCAGCATACTTACTAAAGAATATTCATTGGTAAATGGTTGGCATTTATATAGCACCTTTATCCAAAGTGCCGTTCACCCATTCATACACACACCAATGGCAACCATGCAAGGCACCAACCAGCTCATCAGGAGCATTTGGAGGGTTAGGTGTCTTGGTCAGGGACACTTTGACACACCCAGGGTGAGATCGAACCTGACAACCCTCCGACTGCCAGATGGCTCAGGCAATAAAAGCAGTCAATATCGCTTTTGAAGCGAGAGACTTCACTCACAGTGTGTGTGTGAGGTAAAGTATGAATGAAATCCATAGTGCCACCATAGGTACGGATTTTGTACCACAGCCAAACTGCTCCAGGTTTTCTGAAATTCGCTGCAAGAGAAGGATGATTCTTGTGCCAGTCACATGCACTGTCATACCTCTGCTTACCTCCTGCCCTGGAGGTGTGAGAAGAATGTTTGTCTTATTCACCCCATCTTGAAATCTCATTGTCTGTAGGTGGGTTGGTAGATGCCTGTGTCCCCACCAACAGCAGGTTGGTGGTGACCAGTGTCTGTTGGCTTAGAACAGAACAGGTTGGACAAGGTGCAATTCACACCAAGTGTCAGTAGTCTACAGTCATGACCATGAAGTCTAGTTCACTTAAATATAGGCCGAGTCAATATGTATGGCATCTTTTTAAAATGATCATTTATTTATTAATCTATCATTCAATATATTTAATAAGAAAATGGGGTCAATTTAATGCATTAAATGTTAAATGCCCAGCTTTGGTGGCTCGGGCATTCGGTGAGCACTATATTCGGTAGACTTGTACACCAGCTTGTTAATTCAAATATTTAATCAGCCAATCATGTGGCAGCAACTAAATGCATAAAAGCATGCAGATGTGGTCGAGAGGCTCAGCTGTTTTTCAGGCCAAATATCAGAATGGGAAAGAAATGTGATCTTAGTGACTTTGGTCGTGGAATGATTGTTGGTGCCAGACAGGGTGGTTTAAGTATCTCAGAAACTGCTGATTCCTGGGATTTTCATACACACTAGTCTCTGGAGTTTGCAGAGAATGGTGCCGAAAAGCAAAAAACATCTAGTGAGCAGCAGTTCTGTGGGCAAAAACGCCTTGTTAATTTGAGGAGAATGGCCAGACTGGTCAAAGCTGCCAGGAAGGTGACAGTAAATTGAGGTATAATCTGGTTACTGCTGTTGTACTCTTGAACCAGGTACTTTATTACAATTGCTTCAGCATATATCCAGCCATTTAAAAATGCTGAATAAATGCATTGTTTAAGTCACTCTGGATCAGAGTGTCTGCTAAATGCCATTAATGAAATGAAATGAAATAATTGGTTTATTGAGAGATGAGTTCAGCATTCACACTAAAACTATAGAACTGCATAATTATCAACATTCAGAGTTAATCTAAATCCAAGATTTTGGAAGCATGCAAATTTGTGTTCTTGTGTATGTCCATCCATCCATCCATTATCTGAACCCGCTTATCCTGATCAGGGTCGCAGGGGGGCTGGAGCCTACCCCAGCATACATTGGGGAAAGGCAGGAATACACCCTGGACAGGTCGCCAGTCCATCACAGGGCACACACACCATTCATTCACTCACACAGACACTCATACACTCATACCTACAGGCAATTTAGACTCTCCAATCAGCCTAACGTGCATGTCTTTGGACTGTGGGAGGAAACCCACGCAGACACGGGGAGAACATGCAAACTCTGCACAGAGAGGCCCCGGCCGACGGGGATTCAAACCCAGGACCTCCTTGCTGTGAGGCGGCAGTGCTACCCACTGCACCATCCGTGCCGCCTTCTTGTGTATGTGTTTATGTAAACTAAACACAAGATTGGCTGGGGGGAAAAAACCTTAGCAGATGCAGGGATCTTGAGGAAGACCATGGGTGCATCCCAGTACTAATCATCTCCTTTCTGGGTGTATGGGGGGAGGAGACGCGTTGGGTTGGACTCCAACTATGGTTGCAGACATTACATTACATAACATTAATGGCATTTGGCAGATGCCCTTATCCAGAGCGACATATAGTTGATTAGACTAAGCAGGAGACAATCCTCCCCTGGAGCAATGCAGGGTTAAGGGCCCAAAGGCTGTGCGGATCTTATTGTGACCACCCACCTTGCGGGTCCCAGTCATGTACCTTAACCACTACGCTACAGGCTGCCCCACCCCAAACAAAGACACACAATGGAGATGCAAACATATGACCGTGCTTATGGCAGTTTCTCATAGACAAAGACAGAAACTCTATGCGGGTATGAAAAAGGCAAGACATCTACCCTCCATGTGAAAAATGGGGTTACGTCTAAAGAACAGGAAAATATTCATTTTCATGTCAATTAAAATTGTATAAAGGTAGGCTGTGGTGTTTTACATCTCACAAAATATCACAAACGATGGTACGAATATCGTCAGCGGCGTGACGTCCTCCTCGTGGGTGCAACTGTGCAACTGGTCCTGCAAACATTTTTGTGTCGTTTTTTTTTTTCAGCTCGAGGAAGTAACGTTTGAGTGACATACTTTTTAACCAATCAACTACAAACTCCGATCGTGGAACGTGTCGACTGTCTAATCAGCACGAAGAGGAGGCGGGCCGAGGACCGCACGCTGGAGAGTTCTGGAAGCCGGCGACGCACCTCGGTCTTCTGCTAGCGGTCGAGATTGAGCCGCTGAATTGTTCTGCTTGAGCTTTGGCTGTCTCCTATACCGAGTTACCATGTCCGCCGTCAAAGCCTTGAACCCGAAAGCAGAGGTGGCTCGGGCACAGGCAGCGCTGGCCGTGAATATCAGCGCTGCTCGGGGACTTCAAGACGTGCTGAAGAGCAATTTGGGACCAAAAGGAACCATGAAGATGTGAGTCATTCGCTACATTAGCCGTTAGCCAGTTAGCTCCGCTTAGTGCTACATTCTTTGTCAGCGGCGCTAGCTCAAGTTAGCCAAGGCAGATGGGTGGCTAGCTAGCTTGCTGACTCGGCAGTTTAAACGACAAACCGTGAAACGTGTTCCTTTAAAAAAAAATTGCCAAATAACGTTTGCGTCTGTCCAAATTGTATAAATTGGGAGATACGTGGATTACTTAAATCTACAAGTTATGCAGCTTGGTTGGTCTGTTTGCAGACTCTGCGGCCTACCAATGCGGTCCGCGTGTCCGGTTATCCGTGGCAGCACAGGGCTAAGGGGATAGACGAGCTTTGGCGGGGATTAACGTTGGCTAACTAGCTAGCTAATAACTGAGCCAATTGAAAGCTTGTTCCACGTCTGTAGTTTTCATCTAGCTACATGTCCGTATGATGTTGCTGGTCATCTTAATGTTAGGCTGTGTAGGTAGCTTGCGCGGTTGCTAGGTTTCTAGCGGTAGGTTGGGTTAAGATTGCTAACGTTAGCTGCCCACGTGGGAAAGCAATATTAGCCGAATTCGCTTGGTAGCTTCCTTGCTAAGATGGCAAGTATGCGATCTCTGACATTACCTTAAAAAAAGGACTGAGGTAGCGGCTTAATTCTCTCATCGCGGAGCCCCTTTTTAACAACGACTGCATAAATAGTCTAGGCAAGTGAGAGTAGATTTTTAAAAATTGGTTAACTAACAGGATAGCTTGTTGGCTAGCCAAATTAGTGTGTGCTTCTTTTTTTTCTTCTTTTTTTTTTTGCTGATTACTGCTGTTCTGTGTCCGCAGGCTTGTGTCTGGTGCCGGAGACATAAAGTTGACCAAAGATGGCAATGTCCTGTTACACGAGATGGTAAGGGACAGGTCCAATTCAGCGTATTGTCTTTAGCGTTATGTCTACCTGTTGAGAACGATCAAATCGCTAATAAGGGAAGTTGGGAGTGTCTGAAGATGTCAAATGGACTGCTGCGAATTGCCCGCTAGTTTTAGCTGTCAAAAGGAACTGCCACAATCCTAAAGATTGCATCTGCAGAACAAGCGCTTCAAATAATATTAAACTATGCCACAATGAGGCTTTTTTTGTTTTTGTTTCTGTAAGCCCTCGCTGTAATGAGTACCTGGAGTGGTGTCGTGGGTTTAATGAACGTGCAGTAACAGTAACATTTTGTAAGAAATAACCGCATTGTATTCATATTAGAAATGCCTTTGCTTGGATATAGCGGCACAGGGAACACCCATGTGTGCTCCGTAGCTCTCTTGGTCCTTTACCTGTGCCAGAGGAATGTGTGGTCTGTACCTCTGCATCGGAAGAGCTGCCAATTCCTCCACATGTATTCAACAGACCAGTACATTTACGAATACGAGAACGACGGGCTGCACTACGCGGCTGCTGGGAGATGCACTCAGTTGGGTGTCCAGTCGAGGTGCTACTCGTTGGTTCTTAATTTTTTTTTTCTTTCTCTTTGTCTGACGTTTTGCAGCAAATTCAGCACCCAACCGCTTCCCTGATCGCCAAGGTAGCCACTGCCCAGGATGACATCACAGGCGACGGGACCACCTCCAACGTGCTGATCATCGGAGAGCTGCTGAAACAGGCCGACCTTTACGTGTCCGAGGTCAGCCCCCCCAATCGGCCCCGCCGTCCCCAGGAAATGTTTCCTGAGTCCGTGTTGGGAGTAGCTCCAATGTTGGGTGATATTGGCGCAGGTGGGAAGAGCAGTCGCCTGGTAGTCGGGAGGGCTGCCGGTTCGATCCCACCCTGGGTGTGTCGGAGTGTCCCTGAGCGAGACGGGTTTGGTCGGGGCCTTGCATGGCAGCCAATCGCGGTTGGTGTGAGTGTGTGTATGAATGGGTGAATTTGAAGCAGCAATTGTACAGCGCTTTGGATAAAGGCGCTATATAAATGTCGAACATTTACCATTTGATAGTGGTGGTGGTGCTGTGTTCTGAGGAAGGCCCATTGTGGTCAAAACATTAACATTGCGTTATTTAGCTGACACTTTCATCCTAAGTGACGTCTAGTTGATTAGACTAAACAGGGGCCAATCCTGCAGCAATGTGGGCTTAAGGGCCTTGCTCAAGGGCCCAACAGCTGCATGGATCGTATCGTGGCAACACCAGGGGCTTGCACCCCCAACATTCCTGGTCCCAGTCAAGCGCCTTAACCGCTAGGTCATGTGTTAACCTTCCGCATTGGTGCGCTAAATACTATTGTGTTTCTTTGGGCATCAAGTGAGTGTGGGAGTCGTCTTCTTTCAGGTAGCTGGTGATACTCATCCCTCTTTCTCTCCCTCCCCTCCCCTCCTCCTCCCTGAAGGGCCTCCATCCCCGAATCATCGCGGAAGGGTTCGAGGCGGCGAAGGAGAAGGCGTTGGCGGTGCTTGAGGAGGTGAAGGTGACGAAGGAGATGGACCGAGAGACCCTCATCAGCGTGGCCCGCACCTCCCTCCGGACCAAGGTCCACGTGGAGCTCGCCGACCTGCTGACTGAGGTGGACCTCTCTCTCTCTCTCTTGCTCCGGACCCCCCCCGCCCCCTCTCGCTCTAGGTCTTTTCTCCACAGCCATACTGCAGTCCGTATCCTGCATGTGATTTGTGATGTACAGACTGCACCATAGGTGTGTTATTTTGTATGATAGCAGCACCATCTGCACTGGCACTCTGTAATGGTTGTGTTGTAAGGCAGTTATTTTCGGGTTGGGGACAGTTGGATGAGCGTCAGGTCTGTAACGGTTGTGTGGTTATTTTCGGGGGTTGGGCAGGAGGGTTATGTGCTGGAGCAGCGGGTGGTTTGTGCTAGCTGGACGCTCTAGCCGGACGCTCTAGCCCAGGGGTCAACAACCCTGGACGCTCTGTTTCAGGCGGTGGTGGACGCTCTAGCCGGACGCTCTGTTTCAGGCGGTGGTGGATGCTCTAACCAGACGCTCTGTTTCAGGCGGTGGTGGACGCGGTGTTGGCCATCAGCAGACCCGGCGAGCCCATCGACCTGTTCATGGTGGAGATCATGGAGATGAAGCACAAGGTGGACAGCGACACAGTGTGAGTCCAGCGTCGCGTTACGGACTGCTGCCCCAACTGTGGCTGGGGACTTGTCAAGGGTTGTCACGGATTCTGTGATTTTGCCACTTCCCATGACTTTCCCCGTTTCATAATTAATTATTTTTTTGTAACTTTTCAGAGTTTTGTTCGACAACCGTTGACCTCAGCATGGCTAATAGCGTGTTTTCTGTATGTCCAAGCATTTGAACTGTATTGCCAAATTCTGGGAGAAGCAACAATGAGCAGCCTGTTGTGATTCTGGGCTCAGGATTGCTGTCCTGGTCAGCTGCTGCAGCCAGATGTTCGACAGCCCCTGTCGACGGCGTTGACGCTGAGCGCTCCTTCCCCCCGTTACGCTAATGTTAAGGTAACGTTTTTAACGGGAGTTCTCCGTCTCTCTCTTCCAGGTTGATCAAGGGTCTGGTGCTGGATCACGGTGCCCGCCACCCGGACATGAAGAAGAGGGTGGAGGACGCCTTCATCCTCACCTGCAACGTGTCTCTGGAGTATGAGAAAACGTAAGTGTGCCACGCCCTGCTGACCGCAGTGGGGCTCCAACGAGCTTAAAGCTCTCAGGTCTGTGCGGTAAACTCGCCCTGCTACGAGAGACGACACCTGTTATCAGGGCTTCAGAAATCAGCCCTGCTTCGTGATACAGGCCCCTGGTCTTGGAGAGCCACAAGCATCAGACCCGCTGAAGGGAGTCAACTCTGCTGCTCTGAGCTCACTGGCCGCAGTTGCGCTGTCTTCAGTAATCGGCAAACATGCTAGCCTTGCGTTGACTTAATTGTCGTTGTACAGTCTTGCACTCTGTTGACAATTAAGTTGAATTGAAGGAAATAGTTCTTAAACCTATCATAATAAGAATGTAAAAATGGTAAAAACAATTGCTAAACTAACACCACTGGTGTGTTTTTGATATTTCAGGGTAGTGAACGGTTTGGGTGTTTGTCGTTTCAGGGTAGTGAACGGTTTGGCTGTTTGTCGTTTCAGGGAAGTGAACGGTTTGGGTGTTTGTCGTTTCAGGGTAGTGAACGGTTTGGGTGTTTGTCGTTTCAGGGTAGTGAACGGTTTGGGTGTTTGTCGTTTCAGGGTAGTGAACGGTTTGGCTGTTTGTCGTTTCAGGGTAGTGAACGGTTTGGGTGTTCGTCGTTTCAGGGAAGTGAACGGTTTGGCTGTTCGTCGTTTCAGGGAAGTGAACGGTTTGGGTGTTTGTCCTTTCAGGGTAGTGAACGGTTTGGCTGTTTGTCGTTTCAGGGAAGTGAACGGTTTGGGTGTTTGTCATTTCAGGGAAGTGAACGGTTTGGGTGTTTGTCGTTTCAGGGTAGTGAACGGTTTGGGTGTTTGTCGTTTCAGGGTAGTGAACGGTTTGGCTGTTCGTCGTTTCAGGGTAGTGAACGGTTTGGCTGTTTGTCGTTTCAGGGTAGTGAACGGTTTGGGTGTTTGTCGTTTCAGGGAAGTGAACTCGGGCTTCTTCTACAAGAGCGCGGACGAGCGGGACAAGCTGGTGAAGGCGGAGAGGAAGTTCATCGAGGAGCGTGTCAAAAAGATCATCGACCTAAAGAACGCAGTGTGCACCGACGGATCCAAGGGCTTCGTCGTCATCAACCAGAAGGTGAGCGTGCGCGTGTTTAAAATGGCCGACAGTCCAGCTGCGGGTCCACCCGCGTGTTTAAAATGGCCGACAGTCCTGTCCTGTACAATATCAATAGCCGTGTGTGTATTCTAAGGTGAAACTGGTTATGTTGGGGTAGCAGGGGAGGTAGGTAATGGGCTGTAAAGGAGTGAAAGTATAGCTTTAGACCTGAGGAGAGAATGTGTGAGGTGTGAATGCTGTCTTCCCCTGGCCTGTCCGGGGCTGCACAGGGAACACCCATGTGTGCTTCGTAGCTCTCTTGGTCCTTTACCTGTGCCAGAGGAAGGTGTGGTCTGTACCTCTGCATTGGAAGAGCTGCCAATTCTTCCACATGTATTCAACAGACCAGTACATTTATGAATATGAGATGGGATGGTTGTGTGAACATTGTGTGGTGGTTGTGTGAACGTTGAGATGGTTGTGTGAACGTTGAGATGGTTGTGTGAACGTTGAGATGGTTGTGTGAACGTTGAGATGGTTGTGTCTCTGCAGGGCATCGACCCGTTCTCCCTGGACGCCCTGGCGAAGGCGGGCATTGTGGCTCTTCGTCGGGCGAAGAGGAGGAACATGGAAAGGTACGGGCCCTGAGATCAGCGCTGACTGCACCGCCGTTTGAGCGAGCTTTGGGCATGGCCGAATTCTGTGTTACTCGTGTCCGTAGTAACCTCAGTCAGACACCATGCGACATCACCCCTCACTCTCTCTGTACACAGCGGGGCAGTGTCCGTCACGCTCCCTCGCACCACGACAGAGTGAACACATTCTGCACAGGCCCAGCTGTAGCAACTTCCGCCCTGCGTTTCATTTATTTATTATTTTATAAGTTGTGCATGGATCACATGTCAGTCTGCAGCTGTACATTTTCACAAGCTCCGCCCATTGATGCGTAACTGCAATGCATAATAAAACTGTTTAATAACTCTTAATACCACTGCAGTGGGGCGGCCTGGAGCATCACCCCGCAAGGGCGGTGGTACCATCCCCGGTGTAGCCACAATAAGATCCGCACAGCCGTGGGGCCCCTGAGCAAGGCCCTTAACCCTGCATCGCTCCAGGGGAGGATTGTCTCCTGCTTAGTCTGATCGACTGTATGTTGCTCTGGATTAGAGCGTCTGCCAAATGGCAATAATGTAATATTTGTGTGTGTGTGTGTGTGTGTGTGTGTGTGTGTGTGTTCTCACGCAGACTCACGCTGGCCTGTGGTGGTATCGCCATGAACTCTGTGGACGACCTGACGCCTGAGTGCCTGGGACACGCTGGCCTTGTTTACGAACACACGCTCGTGAGTTTCTGCTCTACCTGCTCCGCTGGTGTGTGTGCTTGTGCCACTTTGTGTGGGGGCAGCCGCTATTATTTCTACCTGTTGTGTTTTTTTTTTTTTATGTTAATGTTAGCCTATCACAAACGGCTATACCACCAGGAAGATTTATTTCAGCCAATCGTGTACTTCTGTACTGCCACTGTGGCTGTATTGCACCCAATCGTGGGCCACCATACTGGTGCTCTGGCTGTATTTCAGCCAATCACGTGCCTCCATACTTGTGCTGTGGCTGTCTCAGCCTATGGCATGCCTCCGTCCCGGTGTGTGACCTGTGCTCCGTTCCCCAGGGGGAGGAGAAGTTCACCTTCGTTGAGAAGTGTGGGAACCCTCGCTCCGTCACCCTGCTGGTGAAGGGGCCCAACAAACACACGCTGACGCAGATCAAGGACGCCTTGCGGGACGGCCTGCGCGCGGTCAAGAACGCCATCGAGGACGGTGAGCCCCCCGCCGCTGATCCGGGGTCAGTCTGCCGGCCCCTGACCCTGGATCTGTGGGCTGTGTCACAGAGGCTCAGTCTGACCCTGGATCTGTAGGCTGTTTCAGTAAAAGTAAAAACCCGGAAAGAATTCTTTACTTCAGTCCATGTTCTGCATTTGGGACGGTTCTGGGTTTTACTGGGTCCCCTGAGTACCCTCGGATCAGCAATGACTGCTTGGCATTTGAGCGAGCTTTGGGCATGGCCGAATTCTGTGTTACTCGTGTCCGTAGTAACCTCAGTCAGACACCATGCGACATCACCCCTCACTCTCTCTGTACACACAGCGGGGCAGTGTCCTTCGCGCTCCCTCGCACCACGACAGAGTGAACACATTCTGCACAGGCCCAGCTGTAGCAACACGAAGCGCACGCCCTGCGTGAGACCGGCCTCAGGATTACGGAGTTTGCTGGATAACCGCGCTGTGTAAATAAAACTCAGGACAGCCGTTCTTTCTTCAGTCCATGGGTTCTGGGTTTTACGCAGTGCGGTTATCCAGATAACTCCGTGCCAGGGTGTTTTTATGAATACAGCATTTATGAGCATGGGGCTCGAGGTTTGACTCCCCTATGTGCTGCTGAGCCCCAGTGTGCTGCTGAGCCCCAGTGTGCTGCTGAGCCCCAGTGTGCTGCTGAGCCCCAGTGTGCTGCTGAGCCCCAGTGTGCTGCTGAGCCCCAGTGTGCTGCTGAGCCCCAGTGTGCTGCTGAGCCCCAGTGTGCTGCTGAGCCCCAGTGTGCTGCTGAGCCCCAGTGTGCTGCTGAAGCCCCAGTGTGCTGCTGAGCCCCAGTGTGCTGCTGAGCCCCAGTGTGCTGCTGAGCCCCAGTGTGCTGCTGAGCCCCAGTGTGCTGCTGAGCCCCAGTGTGCTGCTGAGCCCCAGTGTGCTGCTGAAGCCCCAGTGTGCTGCTGAGCCCCAGTGTGCTGCCTGGGCTGACTGGTTTTGTGGTGTATTTTTGCGCAGGCAGTGTGGTGTCCGGTGCGGGGGCCTTTGAGGTGGCCGTGGCCGACGCCCTGCTGAAGCACAAGCCCAGCGTGAAGGGGCGTGCCCAGCTGGGAGTGCAGGCCTTCGCCGACGCCCTGCTCGTCATCCCCAAGGTAACGACCGCACCGTTACACTCCTATACACACAGCTACGTTATTGTAAACAACCACACCGTTACACTCCTATACACACAGCTACGTTACTGTAAACAACCACACCGTTACACTCCTATACACACAGCTACGTTACTGTAAACAACCACACCGTTACACTACTATACACACAGCTACGTTACTGTAAACAACCACACCGTTACACTCCTATACACACAGCTACGTTACTGTAAACAACCACACCGTTACACTACTATACACACAGCTACGTTACTGTAAACAACCACACCGTTACACTCCTATACACACAGCTACATTACTGTAAACAACCACACCGTTACACTACTATAAACACAGCTATGTTGCTATAAATAACCATACGTTACACTACTATAAACACAATTGCATTCCTATAAACAACCATACCAACCACACCTGTACATTACGATAAAAGGTTGCATTATGATTACTAACACCTTTACAACGCATTACAATGAAGGTGCATTACAGTGACGATTCTCCCCCCTCTGCAGGTCCTGGCACAGAACTCGGGCTACGACCCTCAGGAGACCCTGGTCAAACTGCAGACAGAGTACAAGGAGTCGGGCCAGCTCATCGGGGTGGACCTCAGCACCGGTCAGCAGCCCTGTTAAACTCCCTCCCTTCCACACTCACTCGCGCTCGTGTTTTGGCTTCTGGTGCCTCTTCTTATGTCCTATTGTTTATACGTTACGTTTTTATATTTTTTATTTCATCTTAAGTAACGAATTCTCTTTTGGCATTGTGTTTATTTTTGTGGTATGATTTTCACTGCCATGAAGCCACTTGTACTGCGTACTCAGTGCTATACAAATGACGTGCTTACGCTGACGTGTTTGTCGTTCTGCAGGGGAGCCCATGGTGTCTGGCGAGGCGGGGGTTTGGGATAACTACAGTGTGAAGAAGCAGCTTCTGCATTCATGGTATGATTCCAGTCCTCGCTCTTCTACAGGCTTGTCCTGCTTATTATGGTGCTGTGAGCCTCACTGAGTCCACACTCTGATACTACGTCAGGCCATCATGGGATAAACTGCACAAGTTCAATGAACAGTAAATTAGCCGTTTCTCTTAGTTCTGAGGGGATGTGATCTGGTTCAGGCCGGTTTCTCTTAGTTCTGAGGGGATGTGATCTGGTTCAGGCCGGTTTCTC
This sequence comes from Conger conger, assembly GCF_963514075.1. Classification (NCBI taxonomy): domain Eukaryota; kingdom Metazoa; phylum Chordata; class Actinopteri; order Anguilliformes; family Congridae; genus Conger; species Conger conger. The sequence continues at coordinate 62,865,115 of NC_083766.1, forward strand.
TTAGTTCTGAGGGGATGTGATCTGGTTCAGGCCGGTTTCTCTTAGTTCTGAGGGGATGTGATCTGGTTCAGGCCGGTTTCTCTTAGTTCTGAGGGGATGTGATCTGGTTCAGGCCGGTTTCTCTTAGTTCTGAGGGGATGTGATCTGGTTCAGGCCGGTTTCTCTTAGTTCTGAGGGGATGTGATCTGGTTCAGGCCGGTTTCTCTTAGTTCTGAGGGGATGTGATCTGGTTCAGGCCGGTTTCTCTTAGTTCTGAGGGGATGTGATCTGGTTCAGGCCGGTTTCTCTTCGTTCTGAGGGGATGTGATCTGGTTCAGGCCGGGTTCCATTTTGCGGCCGCAATTGAAGCCAGCTCAGCCGCATCACTCCTGCTTAGTCTAATCAACTGCAAGTCGTTTCGGATAAATGACATGTAACGTAATGGGATTGAGTGACGTTTCTCCCGTTTCCTTCCCCAGCACTGTAATCGCAAGCAACATCCTGCTGGTGGACGAGATCATGAGAGCCGGAATGTCCTCCCTGAAGGGCTAACGGGCAGAGGGCCGGGCCAGGCTCCTAGCACTTCCTGTGTTTCCAGCGCCAAGACCCCAGTTTTCACAGAGGCTACATTATCGACACAAAGCGTACTTCTGGGTGTGTGTCGGGAAATCCCCCCCCCCCCAATGGAAACACTTTTTTTTTGCAGTCGCTCTCCCAAACCTGTTGGTTTATTTATTTGAGTTTTGTTTTTTGTTCATGGCTCTGATCAGAATAGGTGTCATTTGTACCCAATAAACTTGTTTGGCTCTCAAATTAAAGTGTTTTGTTTTCTGTTAAATCAAACAACTACATGGCAGCTTACTGGTTTTAAAAATATATATTCTTATAAACCCATAAAATAAAAATAGCATTAGTATTGGACTTATGAAAATATCCATATTTGGTGGTGTATAATTCCTTAGGACAGTGATTGTGTGAAATAAAGTAACCAGTCTACTGATAAAGTTCTGACACAAAGCAAAGCTTTCAAATGTTTGTAGTAAGCTTTTACGGAAATTGTTAGCCCGGGTTAATGGTTGCATTCGTGCCCTCAATGGAAGGACCGTTTGTCGTGTGTTTCCGCCCGGAACCCTTTGAATGACGGTTATTGTGTGCAGCAGCCTAAATGTACCGCCAGCTCATCAAAATCAGCAGTATTCTGGTGGCATTTATCTGGGATTGATGGTTTTCTTACTTGCTAGCAAATGACCATCTTCGTATTTATGCGTTTTTATTGATAAAGGAAGTGGGTTGCTTAATGAACTGCAACGGTTGGCGAATAATACGTGTATATTCGTTTTTTCCCCCCACGATGAGACTGCTTGGATTGATTCTAACTTTTACGACTGTGTTATGTGAATCAGGTAATGCTAAGCTAGTAAAATGAATAAAATTGTTGGTTAACTTTGGTATTGTGTTTAAACAATGTTATCATACGAGTTTTCATTCGGTCAATTATTTCTGACGGACGTGTGGCTAACTCATAACGTTTACGAATTTACTTTAATGAATGGTGATTGCCAGGCTAATCCCTTCGACTAGACGCATCCAATCTCTCGACTCTTTAGCCATTGATTCCAGTGGCGTGACAAACTTGACCTTAAATTGCAGACGATGACAATATGGTCCAAATACCCGGAGGTTACTTTAAACTGGGAACAAATGCGGCAGATGCGCGAGACGGAGAATCTCCAACAAGAGAGGTGTCTGTTGAACGCTTCGCCATTGACAAATTCCCTGTCACTAATTCAGATTTCAGGTGAGTTTGACAACGCAGAAAACCCCCGAAACTAAACGGAACTACGACGCAAGGATAGTTACGTTTTTATTCTTCTGTTCTTCTTTTTTTGTCTTTTGTCTTTTGTCTTTGTTTTCAGAGAATTTGTCAGGGCTGTAAAATATAAAACCGAGGCAGAGACATTCGGCTGGAGTTTTGTGTTTCAAGATTTTGTGTCGGAAGAACTGAAAAGCAAAGTAACGGAGAAGATCGAGGTGAGCACATTCACATACAGTACTGCTTCCTTTGAAACGTTTTATTCATTATTTGTGAGCTAACGGCAAAATGGTTTGTGAAAATGTATGTTGAAATAGCGAGTTTCTGTTCAATTCTGTATTTGGAAATGATGTCCTTCTGATTCTGCAGTCTGCACCTTGGTGGCTGCCCGTAGAGAAAGCCTTTTGGAGACAGGTAATGCCATGATTTTTTTGTCTTGTCTGGAGGAACTTCTATATGAACGTTAAAAACAAATATGACGGAATTCCACAGGCCACAAAACGAATATTGCATGTTGCTCAAACACCAAGTTAGCTGACTATGTTTCGAACAGTGCAACTTTCATGACAAATAATGAAATACTTCCTGATCAGCTTTGGTTTGTCTCTCTCCCTCCCCCTCCACTCCCTCTCTCCCTCCCCCTCCACTCCCTCTCTCCCTCCCCCTCCACTCCCTCTCTCCCTCCCCCTCACTCCCTCTCTCCCTCCCCCTCACTCCCTCTCTCCCTCCCCCTCCACTCCCTCTCTCCCTCCCCCTCCACTCCCTCACTCCCTCCCCCTCCACTCCCTCACTCCCTCCCCCTCCACTCCCTCCCCCTCCACTCCCTCACTCCCTCCCTCTCCCTCCCCCTCCACTCCCTCACTCCCCCCCCTCTCCCCCTCCACTCCCCTCACTCCCCCCCTCTCCCCCTCCCTCACTCCCCCCCTCTCCCCCTCCCTCACTCCCCCCCTCTCCCCCTCCCTCACTCCCCCCTCTCCCCCCCTCTCCACTCCATCCCCCTCCACTCCCTCTCTCCCCCTCTCTCCCTCCCCCTCTCCCCCTCTCTCCCTCCCCCTCCCTCTCCCCCTCCCTCTCCCCCTCCCTCTCCCCCTCTCTCCCTCCCCCTCCCTCTCCCTCTCCCCCTCCCCCTCCCTCTCCCCCTCCCCCTCTCCCCCTCCCCTCCCCCTCCCTCTCCCTCTCCCTCTCCCCTCCCCCTCCCTCTCCCCCTCCCCCTCCCCCTCCCTCTCTCTCCCCCCCCTCCCCACTCCCTCTCTCTCCCCCCTCTCTCCCACTCTCCCCCCCTCTCTCCCTCTCCCTCTCTCCCACTCCCTCCCACTCGCTCCCTCTCTCTCCCTCTCCCTCTCCCTCCACTCCCTCTCCCACTCCCTCTCTCCCCCCTCTCTCCCTCTCCCTCTCTCTCCCACTCCCTCCCACTCGCTCCCTCTCTCCAGCCTGCAGGGCCAGGCTCTGGGATTCGGGATCGACTGGACCAGCCCGTGGTGCAGGTGAGCTGGAAGGACGCCCAGGAGTTCTGTAAATGGAGGGGGAAGAGACTCCCTTTGGAAGCGGAGTGGGAGTTTGCAGCCAGGGGGGGTCTGGAAGGTGAGACGCCTCTTCACCACACCGGGTCAGATCATCTTGGTCAATCAGTCAATCAATCAATCAATCAATCAATCAATCTGTCTGTTACTAAAATGAATCGAACCAGTCTGGCCCTCCACTCACTCTCATAACGTCTCATTCTCTCTACTTTCTCCCCCTTTCTCCCTCTTCTCTCCCTCTTCTCTCTCTCTCCCTCCCTCCACTCACTCTCATAACGTCTCATTCTCTCTACTTTCTCCCCCTTTCTCCCTCTTCTCTCCCTCTTCTCTCTCCCTCCCTCCACTCACTCTCATAACGTCTCATTCTCTCTCTACTTTACTCAAATTGGTAATTTGCTGCTATTCTGATCCTCTCTCTCTCTCTCTCTCTCTGTCTCTCTCTCTCGCTCGTTCTCTCTCAGGCAGGACATACCCCTGGGGAAGCCGTTTTCAGGAGAACCGCAGCAACCTGTGGCAGGTCAGCGGCCATTTGACATGTTATTATAGATAGATCATTACATTCTTATACCACTTTTCTACACACAAAGCACTTTACAGTGACGAGGAGGAAACTCGCCTCAACCACCACCATGTGTAGCACCCACCTGGGTGATGCAACGGCAGCCATTTTGCACCAGAACGCTCACCACACACCAGCTGAGGTGGAGATGGAGAGATGTGTTTTTATCAGGGGATGATTAGGTGACAGATTGAGAGAGCCAGGGTTGGGAATGTAGCCAGGACACCAGGGAACCCTCAACTCTTTGTGAAGCGTGTCGTGGGATCTTTAATGACCACAGTGAGGCAGGACCTCAGTTTAACGTCTCATCCGAAATAATTGTTGAGCTTTAGTGTCCGAGAACCCTTTCTGTGGCCTTGTGTGAGAAGGTGAAACATTCATGTTTCTGCATTGAGAAGGTGAATAATGCGTTCATAATCGGTGCGTTGAGAAGGTGAATATTGCGTTCATATCGGTGCATTGAGAAGGTGAATAATGCGTTCATATCGGTGCGTTGAGAAGGTGAATATTGTGTTCATATTGGTGCGTTGAGAAGGTGAATATTGCGTTCATATCGGTGCATTGAGAAGGTGAATATTGCGTTCATATCGGTGCATTGAGAAGGTGAATAATGCGTTCATATCGGTGCGTTGAGAAGGTGAATATTGTGTTCATATCGGTGCATTGAGAAGGTGAATAATGCGTTCATATCGGTGCGTTGAGAAGGTGAATAATGCGTTCATATCGGTGCGTTGAGAAGGTGAATAATGCGTTCATATCGGTGCATTGAGAAGGTGAATAATGCGTTCATATCGGTGCGTTGAGAAGGTGAATAATGCGTTCATATCGGTGCGTTGAGAGGTGAATAATGCGTTCATATCGGTGCTTTGAGAAGGTGAATAATGCGTTCATATCGGTGCTTTGATTGACATCATAAAAGTACCAATAAGTGACAGAAGTAACGAAGTGGAGGAAAAGGCAGAAAATCTGTGCTGTGAACAAACCGGCAGAATGTTACCATGTGCCTGAGGGCATTAGTGTGAAAACCTCTCTCACTTGCGCCCCCTGGTGGCTGGTCTCTGGCAGGGAAAATTCCCAGAGGGGGACACTGAGGAGGACGGTTACCATGGCGTCTCCCCTGTCACCGCCTTCTCTCCTCAGAACGCCTACGGTAAGTGTTCATTACCCGATAAAATCATTCAATTAATGAGTAAAATATCAGCCCTCTGAAGCCTTAAACTCCCTGTGAACTGAATGGAGAGTTCAGTTCTCTCACTGAATAACTAACATGTGAAGCCTGCCTCTGGTTGAAATCAGCTCTCGCACTGCACACCCTTCGCGATGCCCGTTGTGGTAAAATGGCGGCGTTTGGCTGCAGTTCTCCCCACTCTCAGCCACCCCTTATCCTGCTTTAAAAGACACAGACACATTTACATTTACAAACAGATTTACTGACCATTGCACATGCTAGCTGCCCCCTCTCTCTCTAACTACAGTTTACCTGTCCCTTTTCGACATGTACTGACTCAACGTGATTTTTCTGGGTTTGTTTTATCCCTGAAAGTGCATTATTCTACACTATTCTGCACTTTGTTTTTTTAAAGCAATGTTTGTATGTATTCCATAGTGTACGGAGTTTAAACCCGCTACAATTGCACATTGTCTTGACCAGGTCAGTGCTGTAAATGAGAATTTGTTGTTAATCACGTTTACCTGGTTTTAAGGTTAACTACTGTAACCCCCCCCCCCCCCCCCCCCCCCCCAGGGCTGTACGACATGATGGGGAACGTCTGGGAGTGGACGTCCTCGCCGTTTCCGGGGCAACAGGCCATGTACGTCCTGCGGGGAGGGTCCTGGATCGACACCGCCGACGGATCGGCCAATCACAGAGCGCGGTCACCACCAGGTAGCCCCGCCCCCTTGTGAACTACTGGGTCGTTTGGGAGCAGAATTATTTACTGGAGAATGAAATGATGATGATAATAATTTGTTTGGCTGACGCTTTTATCCAAAGCCACTTACAGTTGATTAGACCAAGCAGGGGACAAACCCCCCTGGAGCAATGTGGGGAGCAGTGTAGCTGTTGGGCCCTTAAACCCACATTGCTCCAGGGGGGATTGGCCCCTGCTTCGTCTAATCCAGTCGCTTTGGTTAAACTGTAGATATAGAATGACTAGATTGGCTGAAAGCCGTTAGGAAATGCATTTTCCAGTGTGCAAGTTTTGATGATTCTGTTTCTATGGTCACCACAGGCTGGCTTGTGGTCCAAAGGCGGATGAACTCTGCTGTGATTGGCTCTTCTGTACTGCACTGATCACAGGGGTTCTGTTTTAGCTGTGTTTTAGTAAGATTGTGTCTCTACCTCCTTTCCACGGTTTTCGACTCCTGGGTGCGGCAGGATGGGGAACACTCCGGACTCCGCCTCCGACAACCTGGGCTTCCGTTGTGCTTCCGGCTCCGGACCGAAGAAGCAGAAGACCAAGAACAGAACGGAGCTGTAGAGGCCCGGAGGCTTCAGTGAGGAGGGCTACGCTACCATTACGCTCACAAGTGCCGTGACATAACACGAGATGCAGGAACAGCCAAATTCTCTCCTGTGGAGATTTCCTGGAGCCAAACAAAAAATCCAACGTGCACTTCCTGTTAGTTTGTTTGTTTGTTTTTTTAAATCAAGGACTTCTGTTAAAAAATGATATTAAACTTGGATACATTTTTCCAGACCTTTATTCCCCAGTGTGTGATTCTCTAGTCCACAGACACGTTTGAGCATAGTTCAGACACGATTGAGCATAGTCCACAGACACGTTTGAGCGTAGTTCAGACACGTTTGAGCGTAGTTCAGACACGTTTGAGCGTAGTTCAGACACGTTTGAGCGTAGTTCAGACACGTTTGTGCATAGTTCACAGACACATTGGAGTGTAGTCCACAAACACGTTTGAGTGTAGTTCAGAGACACGTTTGAGCATAGTTCAGACACGTTTGAGCGTAGTTCACAGACACGTTGGAGTATAGTCCACAGACACTTTATTAGAGAGGTATTTTATTACAGGATACATGTTGGGGTATTTCTTCCCGTCTCTGAACAGATTAGTTAATGCGCGTCCGGATGCAACAGTAGCAGAAACACATCTGAATTAATGCAAACTATCTGTGACAGATTCAGCAACTAGATATTAATACTGCAGTATTTCCCAAATAAATAATGCACTGTACATTCCTGTGCAAAACATTTCAAGTATGCAGGTTTTTTTTTGTTTAATAAGTAGTTCCCAACACTGCAAAACAAAGAAACTAAATATCATAAATATAATTCCATGCATGAGCAAAATAGAGCTGCAAATAAATGGCCCTGCTTTAAAAAACATTTTTATGTTTTAAGAGCAGTTTTTTTTGTTTTAGGTTTAACTGACAAAATAAAAAAGGAATAACTAATTCATTTTTAAACAGGGCCATATTGTACAGTATGTGTTATAGGAGCTCATATGGAGCAATATTAAGGAGTTATTATATGAGCAGTATGTGGGAGTATATAGAGGATACATCTGATGAATAGATACTGAATTAATTTCTTTAATCAGTGGCCCTGGCTTTGCTCCGCTGGTTCACTGTCCTCTGGAGACACAAGCATGTGACTCAGCGCAGCCAATCAAACAAAGGGACGCAAGATCAACTCGGCCAATCAAACAGCCAAGCAATGTGAGCACTGGCTCGGTCAGCCACACACAGACAGCACTGACTGATGTAGTCATCACTTCAGCCAATCAAACACATTCCAAGGGCTTCAGTCATTCACATCTGTGGGTCTGGATCTTGGAGATTTGAACATGTGAACGTCATCTTCTGCACCGCCCTGACTGAGCGGTGTGTGTGTGGGACCGCGTGTGTGTGCTCAGGACCGCGTGTGTTTATGGGATTCAGACACGACTCTCCTCTGTTCCCATCGAATGCCACTTTACAATGCCCAACTTTAGCCAAGAACAGAATAAAAGCACATAATTTAAAAAAAAAGTATTTATTTTATGACAAGATAAAGCTGGCGGTAGGCTAAAGCTGAAATGTAGGGCCAGACCTTTTTGTAGTTTGATTGAATGAGTCTCTGTTGGTTTTGGGCATTTTGGGTGTGTTGTGTTGGGGGTGTTGGGGGTGTTAGAGTGTTGGTGTTTTTGGGGAGTTGGTGTTTTTGGGGTGTTGGTGATGGTGTTTTTGGGGTGTTGGTGACGGTGTTTTTGGGGTGTTGGGGTTTTTGGGGTGACGGTGTTTTTGGGGTGTTTTTGAGGTGACGTGTTTTTGGGGTGACGGTGTTTTTGGGGTGTTGGTGATGGTGTTTTTTGGGCGACGGTGTTTTTGGGGTGTTGGTGATGGTGTTTTTGGGGTGACGGTGTTTTTGGGGTGTTGGTGATGGTGTTTTTGGGGTGACGGTGTTTTTGGGGTGTTTTTGGGGAGTTGGTGAAGGTGGTTTTGGGGTGACGGTGTTTTTGGGGTGTTGGTGATGGTGTTTTTGGGGTGACGGTGTTTTTGGGGGTGACGGTGTTTTTCGGGGGTCCCCCTGGTTACCAGCTGCGCAGCGGTGTGTCCTCCCCCTCGCTGGCCAGCGACAGCAGGATGGCCTTGGGCGTGTTCTCAAACAGCGCGGCGCGGTTCTGCGCCTGGCCCTTCTTCACCCAGTGGCCGTAGATCTTGAAGGCGCAGCCGTCGATCAGCTTGCGCAGCGGCTTCAGGGCGTACGGGTCGCTGCGGATCACCTCCTTCGTCACCGGCTTCGCCCGCCGGTAGTTACAGTAGATCCGCATCGTCGCCAGAACAGTCATACAGATCACCTGCAGGGGGCAGACTGGGCCTGAGAGCTGTGTGTGTGTGAGCGTGTGTGTGAGAGAGAGTGAGAGAGTGTGTGTGTGTGAGTGTGTGTGTGAGAGAGAGAGTGTGTGTGTGTGTGTGTGTGAGTATGTGAGAGAGAGAGTGTGTGTGTGTGTGTGTGAGTGTGTGTGTGAGAGAGAGAGTGTGTGTGTGTGTGTGTGTGTGAGAGAGTGTGTGTGTGTGTGTGTGTGTGAGTGTGTGAGAGTGTGAGAGTGCGAGAGTGTGTGCGTGTGCGTGTGTGTGTGTGTTTCTGTATGTCTGTGGCAAACACACATCCGTCCAAAGCACTCTCATACTTTACGAAGATGTATGAGATAAAATTACTAAGATGTACCTCAGACTGAGGTGGAGACGCAGTGCATTACCTTGAACTTCCTGTAGGGGCTAAAGTGGCGCACCTCTGCCACCACGTACTGCTGGAAGAAGGGGTGATTGAGCGCGTCTGTGGCAGTGAAGCGCCTGTCAGGGTCCACCACCAGCAGGTGTGAGATCTGCAACACGTCACACAGGTTACTCACCCTCTCACACGGATCACTGACACACTGAACTCACTCACAGTCTGATTACTTCATAATTAGGCTTTCCATTAATCTACACATGTTCATAAATTATTCAAACTTTGAGTCAGTGTATGCAGTGTATGAGAGGGTGAATACCGTGTGTCAGTATGGTGCACGAGAAGGGAGAGGGTGAGTACTGTGTGTGAGGACAGTGTGTTAGTGACCCCTGTGAGAGGGTGAACAGGCTGTGTGTGTGAGGACAGTGTGTTAGTGACCCGTGTGAGAGGGTGAACAGGCTGTGTGTGTGTGAGTTCAGTGTGTTAGTGACCTGTGTGAGAGGGTGAACAGGCTGTGTGTGTGAGTTCAGTGTGTTAGTGACCCGTGTGAGAGGGTGAACAGGCTGTGTGTGTGAGTTCAGTGTGTTAGTGACCCGTGTGAGAGGGTGAACAGGCTGTGTGTGAGGACAGTGTGTTAGTGACCCGTGTGAGAGGGTGAACAGGCTGTGTGTGTGAGTTCAGTGTGTTAGTGACCTGTGTGAGAGGGTGAACAGGCTGTGTGTGAGTTCAGTGTGTTAGTGACCCATGTGAGAGGGTGAACAGGCTGTGTGTGTGAGTACAGTGTGTGAGTGACCCATGTGAGAGGGTGAACAGGCTGTGTGTGAGTTCAGTGTGTTAGTGACCCATGTGAGAGGGTGAACAGGCTGTGTGTGTGAGTTCAGTGTGTTAGTGACCCGTGTGAGAGGGTGAACAGGCTGTGTGAGTTCAGTGTGTTAGTGACCCGTGTGAGAGGGTGAACAGGCTGTGTGTGTGAGGACAGTGTGTTAGTGACCCGTGTGAGAGGGTGAACAGGCTGTGTGTGTGAATTCAGTGTGTTAGTGACCCGTGTGAGAGGGTGAACAGGCTGTGTGTGTGAGTTCAGTGTGTTAGTGACCCGTGTGAGAGGGTGAACAGGCTGTGTGTGAGTTCAGTGTGTTAGTGACCTGGGTGAGAGGGTGAGTACTGTGTGTGTGAGTACAGTGTGTTAGTGACCCGTGTGAGAGGGTGATCAGGCTGTGTGTGTGAGTTCAGTGTGTTAGTGACCTGTGTGAGAGGGTGAACAGGCTGTGTGTGTGAGTTCAGTGTGTTAGTGACCTGTGTGAGAGGGTGAACAGGCTGTGTGTGAGTTCAGTGTGTTAGTGACCCGTGTGAGAGGGTGAACAGGCTGTGTGTGTGAGTTCAGTGTGTTAGTGACCCGTGTGAGAGGGTGAACAGGCTGTGTGAGTAGTGTGTTAGTGACCTGTGTGAGAGGGTGAACAGGCTGTGTGTGTGAGTACAGTGTGTTAGTGACCCGTGTGAGAGGGTGAACAGGCTGTGTGAGTACAGTGTGTTAGTGACCCGTGTGAGAGGGTGAACAGGCTGTGTGTGTGAGTACAGTGTTAGTGACCCGTGTGAGAGGGTGAACAGGCTGTGTGTGTGAGTACAGTGAGTTAGTGACCCGTGTGAGAGGGTGAACAGGCTGTGTGTGTGAGTACAGTGTGTTAGTGACCTGTGTGAGAGGGTGAACAGGCTGTGTGTGAGTTCAGTGTGTTAGTGACCCGTGTGAGAGGGTGAACAGGCTGTGTGTGTGAGTTCAGTGTGTTAGTGACCCGTGTGAGAGGGTGAACAGGCTGTGTGAGTACAGTGTGTTAGTGACCCGTGTGAGAGGGTGAACAGGCTGTGTGAGTACAGTGTGTTAGTGACCTGTGTGAGAGGGTGAACAGGCTGTGTGAGTACAGTGTGTGAGTGACCTGTGTGAGAGGGTGAACAGGCTGTGTGTGTGAGTACAGTGTGTGAGTGACCCGTGTGAGAGGGTGAACAGGCTGTGTGTGTGAGTTCAGTGTGTTAGTGACCCGTGTGAGAGGGTGAACAGGCTGTGTGAGTACAGTGTGTGAGTGAGAGGCTGTGGAAGAGCGTTCCAGACGGTGCGGTCGTACCAGGTCTTTTACGGTGTCGGAGCGGTCGTCCCACTCCGGGGAGGAAAACTGGTAATTCCCGGACAGGATCATACGGAGCATCAGCATCTGCTTCCGGTGCCAGAATGGCGGCGAACCGGCCAATAGGGTGTACATGATGACCCCCGAACTCCACCTGCCACACACCATAGATATACAGCCACTAGATCAGTGCCATAGGACACACACCATAGATACACAGCCACTAGATCAGTGTGTACCACAGCATAGATATAGATATAATCTTATCGGCTTTGGCTAATATTTGAGCCTTATATACTCATATACTGAAGCGAACAGACATCAAGTAATACACACTCACACTCACACTCACACTCACACTCACACTCACACTCACACTCACACTCACACACTCACACACTCACACACTCACACACTCACACCGAAGCACCGAAGCTGCAGTTACTCACAGGTCGACAGCGGTCCCATATCCGGGACTGTTGGGGTCCATGGAGCACTGTATGATTTCGGGAGCCAGGTATCCAGGTGTCCCGCACACCTCTGCAGAGAATTCAAGATGAAAGATCTTGTGTTGTGATTTAATTGCGTGTTCTGCATACCGTCGGTTGATTTAGGGACACACCTGTGGGGAAGGTCACTGGGAGGTGATATGCAATGCAGAGCAAACTTATAACTGTGATAAGAAGCTCGGTGAGTGTGTAAATTAGTTGTGCTGTTACATTACATTAATGGCATTTGGCAAACGCTCTTATCCAGAGCGACATACAGTTGATTTAGACTAAGCAGGAGACAATCCCCCCTGGAGCAATGCAGGGTTAAGGGCCTTGCTCAAGGGGGCCCAACGGCTGTGTGGATCTTATTGTGGCTACACCAGGAATCGAACCACCGACCTTGCTGGTCCCAGTCATGCACCTTAACCACTACGCTACAGGCCACCCCTGCTGTGATAAGATGCTTGGTGAGAGTGTTTCTCCCCTGCATTTCTGTATGTTTGTCTTTTACTCTCTGCCCGAGCGTGTGGATGGAAATGTGGCCAGCAGGAAAGGTCATCAGCGCATTGCTCCACAAGTGTCAGCTGTGATCCTGGAAGCTCTGGGGTGTCCTGTTGCATCTTAACCTTCGGTCACATAGGGAGGGGGGGCTTTTAGGCAGGTTGAAAGTGCCACCTAGTGTCCGGCAGGGGTACTGCCTCAACAAGTGCCCCATTTGCCATGAGGTTTAAAGCCTTTTTGAATGCAGCTCTCAACCTCTGCCTTTGGGTGGCAGGGTAGCAGGTAAGCAGGTAAGGAGGAGATCTTATGGGCTCTTTCCAATTGTTGATTTTTCCACCTCCCATCTCTTGTTCTTTGCCTGAACCAGCAGGTCTGTAGGACCCACACACCTTTCACAGAGAGAGAGAGAAAGAGAGGGAGAGAGGGAGGGGGTGAGAGAGAGAGAGAGAGAGAGAGAGAGAGAGAGGGAGAGGTTTACCCACCGTTGAGCTTCTGGCCCGGCTCGATCTGGACGGAGAAGCCAAAGTCTGTGAGCTTGATGTTCATGTCGTCGTCCAGGAGGATGTTCTCCGGTTTTAGGTCGCGGTGGACGATGTTCTGGGAGTGCAGGAACTGGACCACCTCCAGCAGGGCTCGCATGATCTTCCTGCAGGCCAACGACACCCAGGGGCTTTCAGCCTCAAAGCCCGTCCACAGCAACAACTATAGAGGCCTGTCCCCACCAACAACTATAGAGGCCTGTCCCCACCAACAACTATAGAGGCCTGTCCCCACCAACAACTATAGAGGCCCGTCCCCACCAACAACTATAGAGGCCCGTCCCCACCAACAACTATAGAGGCCTGTCCACACCAACAACTATAGAGGCCTGTCCACACCAACAACTATAGAGGCCTGTCCCCACCAACAACTATAGAGGCCTGTCCACACCAACAACTATAGAGGCCCGTCCCCACCAACAACTATAGAGGCCCGTCCCCACCAACAACTATAGAGGCCTGTCCACACCAACAACTATAGAGGCCTGTCCCCACCAACAACTATAACTAAAAGGGGCGACATGGCTCAGGCAGTAAGAGCAGTCGTCTGGCAGTCGGAGGGTTGCCGGTTCGATCCCCCGCCCGGGCTGTGTCGAAGTGTCCCTGAGCAAGACACCTAACCCCCAAATGCTCCTGACGAGCTGGTCGGGGCCTTGCATGGCAGCCAATCGCCGTCGGTGTGTGAGTGTGTGTATGAATGGGTGAATGGAGAAGCATCAATTGTACAGTGCTTTGGATAAAGGCGCTATATAAATGCCTGCCATTTACCATTTAAAATTATCATAACTATAACCATAAGGACCTGAGCATCCACACTGAAGAAGGAGAACCTTCTGTAAATAACCACTGTGGAATTGAAGCCTTCGATTGGCTGTCAAGTGTTTCTATCGTTCATTCAGCTTGAAGACATCGCTCTGAAAGTGATCGCAACGATACTATTGGTCACGCTCATTGTCCTTATAGTTGTGCAGTCCGCCACCAACTTCAGAATGATTTTTTAGAACAATATATTAATAGTTATCGTTGTTGGTTATCGTTATAGTTATCGTTGTTGGTGTGGATGGGCCTTAACACCGGAAATCATCATCAATCATCATCATCAACTAACTCGCTATAAAAAGGCAAGCTTGGTGACATTAGGGCTGGGGTTTCCTTAAGGCTGATTTAGCATTGATGCAACAATTAATTTACTTTGATTGCGAAGTACAGTGAAAAAACACCTGCAGACGCAGCGGCCCGCAGGATGTGGAGTTGAGTAGTGCTTGACGAGGCCGTGCCAGGGGGCTGTTTTATAAACGCACGGCCAAAAGCGCTTCTGAGAAACCGCCCGGGAGACTGAAATGCGAGCCTGTTTGGACCTCGGTGCGGAAAGTTAAAACCACGTCGCCACGACCCGGTTTCCACGACAACCACTCCAGAGAGTCTTTCCCGTGCCGTCTTTCGCACAATGCCAGCCAGAAAACAGACGCCTCATTCATGTAAAAGGAAGAAATCACCCCCCCCCACCCCCCTTCATGCATTTAATTGGGCGAGTACTAAACCTCTACTCTGGGTATAGGATGACATCATCCTCCTTTGACATCACTGATCACAATAGCCCTTTACCAAACTCAAACCACTAATTATAACACCCATCACTGATTATGTCAAACACAGCGCAACTTACACTCTTTCCTTTTCTTGTACAATCCAATTCAGACCTGAGCCAATGACAGAATTGTTTTGGATTCAAATACTTTTCTACACTTTTACTGAGCTTCTCTGGTGTAGAGGAACCTACAAAATACTCTTAAAAAATATAAAAAATAAAAAAAGCCCTGTGCAAACCCTGCCTTCTGGTCCTCTTGGTTGGCTCAACTGCACCAGGAGAGATCAATCGAGCACAGAAAAGTATTTGAATCCAAAGCAATTACGTATTTGATTTCACCGCTGGATGTTTACTGAATTTGCATCATGTATGCTGCTATCGGTTTCATCTGGCAAAGGTTCAAACCCAGGTTTGATGTAGCGCTGGATACTCTCTAGATTGTTGGAGAATGTTGACCGTAGGAAGAGTAGTTATGTTTAAAGAAATGAACTTCGGGCAGGTACTGCACAAAATGGCGGCACTCAGAACCTGGTCTCCTTCTCGCTCAGCGTGACCATCTCTGTCAGGTAGTCGAACAGCTCGCCCCTCTTCATCCTGTGAGGAAGACGCAGGAGAGAGAACAGCTGATGACATCATCATCTGCAGCATTCCCATTGCACCAGCTCTGTCAAATGGTGCACACACACACACACACACACACACACACACACACACACACACACACACACACACACACACACACACACACACACACACACACACACACACACACACACACACACACACACACAGTACAGACTCATGGGGCATACTGGGCAGAAATAGCTGCAGGGAGTTGCACATAATATTGTATATAATATTTGTCCGGCTGCAGTTGGGACCGGGGTGATGGGTGACAGTGGTTAAAAAAACAGGCCATGCTTGTTTAAAGAGAAAACAGCACTCTGTGTTTAGTGTCGTGCGCTTCCTGAAGAGCTCTCTGTACAGCCATTTAAGGCTCCGCGTGTTCGACACACAGTCTGCACAGCTGAGAACGGCTAAATTAAGCTTGGAGGTGCGAAGAAGGGGGCACCCATCAGGGAAACCCGACAGTCTGTCTCACTCTGAGTGAGAGTGTGTGAGCAGTGTGCAGCAGGCACGAGTGTGTGTGTGTGTGTGTGTGTGTGTGTGTGTGTGTGAGTGTGTGTGTGTGTGTGTGTGTGTGTGTATGTGTGTGTGTGTGTGTGTGTGTGTGTGTGTGTGTGCACGTGCTCAGCATTCACAGGGATATTTCCTTATAAACTGAAACCCAATCTGTTTACATTCCCCCCCCCTCCCTCCCTCCCACCCAGCCCCCCCCTGACCAAGCTGGGTCTTCGCCATGGCAACGGCAGTGCTATTTATGTAGGGGTTAAAGGGGAGGAGCCATCTGCCCTATAAGGGTGCCTCACCCCACCACAACAAGCCTGTAGCAGAGTGCCACAAAGTGCTACAAACTGCTGCAAACCACAAACTGCCTCAAACCACAAACTGCCTCAAAGTGCCACAAAGTGAGAGGCACAAAATGGGCTCATCACCATGCAAGGAAGGGAAGGCCCTGCCTGTGCCAGCAATCTCTCCTCCCGCTCTCTACCTACTTCACATTCTGACCGGGGTACTGGCACATCGGTGCACATCGGTGCACATAAAGCGCATGCAGACACTCCAGCCCTACCCAAAATCTGTCAGCGTCGTGTTTTACAGCATCATATTTACAGGGCCAAAATGGGCCGTAACTCCTGAGAAGTATGCTGCGGAATATACTCAAAACCCCCAAAATAAGCGCTCTCTCCTACACTGTACTCAATAGCAGGTGAGTGTACATATTTGGCCACGGCCACCATCTGAAAGAAGTGAAGAGCACTACTCACAGGTCAAACACCAGGAAGAAGAAAGCCTTGGACTCAAAACAGTCTTTCAGCTGAACTGCAGAGAGAGAGAGAGTTTTGTAGAGACAGATCCTCACATCACATTACATTACATGGCATTTAGCAGAACGCTCTTATCCAGAGCGACGCACAACAAAGTGCAAATCAAACACAAGAACAAGTGCAAAGAGGACCTGAGAGGACAGTACAGTTCCGAGTCCTAGTGTAAACATACAGAAAATCATAACCCTTGAAGAGTACAATCAACTTTCAAACTAGCATACCACAGTTGGCAGCTAGAATACAACAAGTACCCGGCCCAGTACCGGCCCAGTAACCACAGTCACGGGCAGACACAAAAAAATCCTGGCTACCAAAAGAGCAAAGAAAATGTGGTCACTTTCTCCTACAACGTGAAATGTGAAAACATCCGACTTAATTACTTTAACAAATATTCCCATTTTTGAAAAGTTATCTGATGATGAAAGAGAGAGAGAGAGAGAGAGAGAGAGAGAGAGAGAGAGAGAGAGAGAGAGAGAGAGAGAGAGAGAGAGAGAGAGAGAGAGAGAGAGAGAGAGAGAGAGAGAGAGAGAGAGAGAGAGAGAGAGAGAGAGAGAGAGAGAGAGAGAGAGAGAGAGGGGATATTCCATACCAGTCAGCTCTGGGGTCAACAAGACCTTGTAATGGCCATACACTGTGGTGCGACCTTTGACCCGAGCTGAATAGGCTGATATGACTGAGAACCAACAGGGGTCAAAGGTCAGTGCAACCCCACTGTAGCCTGGGTACCCGTCAGAGATCAATCAGTGCAGTGATTAATCCATCTCAGGAACCCGACCAACAGCAGAACCTGTGGATACAGGGTCCGCAGCCCTGGTGCTGAAGGGCCGTGGGTATGCAGGGACTCTGCACATAATCATTCATCAATCCGACTGTCACACAGTGAACCCGCCTCACCTGGTAACCTGGATCTGAATTGGGGGCTGATTTCTAAGGTGAAAACAAAAACCAGCAGAGAGTGCAGCTCTCCATGGCCCTATGTTATGAAGCAGGATGACTGAGTTAGCTGGATAACTGCACTGAGTAAACCCCACAAAGCAGGATTACTGAGTTAGCTGGATAACTGCACTGAGTAAAACCCACAGAGCAGGATTACTGAGTTAGCTGGATAACTGCACTGAGTAAACCCCACAAAGCAGGGTTACTGAGCTAGCTGGATAACTGCACTGAGTAAACCCCACAAAGCAGGGTTACTGAGCTAGCTGGATAACTGCACTGAGTAAACCCCACAAAGCAGGATTACTGAGTTAGCTGGATAACTGCACTGAGTAAAACCCACAAAGCAGGATTACTGAGTTAGCTGGATAACTGCACTGAGTAAACCCTACAAAGCAGGATTACTGAGTTAGCTGGATAACTGCACTGAGTAAACCCCACAAAGCAGGGTTACTGAGCTAGCTGGATAACTGCACTGAGTAAACCCCACAAAGCAGGATTACTGAGTTAGCTGGATAACTGCACTGAGCAAAACCCAGAGCCCTCAATATAAATCTGAATATAAATCTGAAATAAAAAGAGCTGTTCCAGGTTCTATTCAGGGCAGTTATCCACCTAACTCAGAAATCCATCTCACAGTCAAACAACAGGGAACTTTAAATAACATTTGTAAAAACATCAAGAGGACCAAGCCCTGGTCCTGAGGAGCCAAGGCATCTGTTGGGATTTGTTTTCACTTTACAATTCAGCAACTAATTCAGAAACCAGGTTATTAACTGCGTATGATCCTACAGTATAATGTTTTTCTCCAAGTAAAAGATGTTAAAATGATGATCCACCAAGGTACCTGGTTAGTTTACAATCTGCGTAATTTTCGTTCATGAGCAACTGAACTTTAACTTTAGCCTTTAACTAATCAGTTATGTGCCGAGTAACCATGGAAACCAGCGGTCCCTGTGAGGAAGGAGTCGGATGTCTGGAATGTGTGTGTTCCCTCTCCCTAACCACCGGGCTGGGTCACTGGGTGTCTATGCTCTGTGAGAGAAGTGCATGCTGGGATGCTGGAGGTCTGTGGGGACGTACTGATGTTGTCCTGCCCGTAGACCTTCTTCAGGATGTCGATCTCCTTCACGGTGGCCTCCTGGATCTCCTGGATCTCCTGTGAGGTCATCTTATCGGAGGGCGTGATGTCGATGATCTTCACCGCATAGTCCTGCAAGGTGCGCTTGTGCACACAGCGGCGCACGACACTGCTCACGCCCCTGCACAGCCAACAGGTGTGTGAGCACAGCCAACAGGTGTGTGAGCACAGGTGTGTGTGTGTGTGTGTGTGAGCACAGCCAACAGGTGTGTGAGCACAGGTGTGTGTGTGTGTGAGCACAGCCAACAGGTGTGTGAGCACAGGTGTGTGTGTGTGTGTGTGTGTGTGTGTGTGTGTACAGGTGTGTGAGCACAGGTGTCTGTGTCTGTGTGAGCACAGGTGTGTGTGTACAGGTGTGTGAGCACAGCCAACAGGTGTGTGAGCACAGGTGTGTGTGTGTGTGTGTGAGCACAGCCAACAGGTGTGTGAGCACAGCCAACAGGTGTGTGAGCACAGGTGTGTGTGTGTGTGTGTGAGCACAGCCAACAGGTGTGTGAGCACAGGTGTGTGTGTGTGTGTGTGTGTGTGTGTGAGCACAGCCAACAGGTGTGTGAGCACAGGTGTGTGTGTGTGTGTGTGTGTGTGTGTGTGTGTACAGGTGTGTGAGCACAGGTGTGTGTGTCTGTGTGAGCACAGGTGTGTGTGTACAGCCAACAGGTGTGTGAGCACAGCCAACAGGTGTGTGAGCACAGGTGTGTGTGTGAGCACAGCCAACAGGTGTGTGAGCACAGGTGTGTGTGTGTGTGTGTACAGGTGTGTGAGCACAGGTGTGTGTGTGTGTGTGTGTGTACAGGTGTGTGAGCACAGGTGTGTGTGTGAGCACAGCCAACAGGTGTGTGAGCACAGCCAACAGGTGTGTGAGCACAGGTGTGTGTGTGTGTGTGTGTGTACAGGTGTGTGAGCACAGGTGTGTGTGTGTGTGTGTGTGTACAGGTGTGTGAGCACAGGTGTGTGTGTGTGTGTGTGTGAGCACAGCCAACAGGTGTATGAGCACAGCCAACAGGTGTGTGAGCACAGCCAACAGGTGTGTGAGCACAGGTGTGTGTGTGTGTGTACAGGTGTGTGAGCACAGGTGTGTGTGTGTGTGTGTGTGTACAGGTGTGTGAGCACAGGTGTGTGTGTGTGTGTGAGCACAGGTGTGTGTGTACAGGTGTGTGAGCACAGGTGTGTCTGCGTGTGTGTGTACAGGTGTGTGAGCACAGGTATGTGTGTGTGTGTGTGTGTGTACAGGTGTGTGCATTTCTTTAGGTGTGAGCACAGGTGTGTGAGTGTGTACAAGCACAGGTGTGTGTACAGGTGTGTGATCACAGGTGTGTCTATTTACAGGTCTGTGAGCAAGCACAGGTGTGTGTGTTTGTTTAGGTGTGAGCACAGGTGTGTGTGTGTGTGTACAGGTGCGTGAACAAGCACAGGTGTGTCTGTGTTTGTTTAGGTGTGAGCACCAGTGTGTACAGGTGTGTGAGCGTTTGTTTAGGTTTGTGTGCACAGGTGTGTACAGGTGTGTGGGTGTATACAGGTGTGAGAGAGTGTGCACAGGTAAGTGACAATGTGCAGGTTTGCTTTAAATAGGAGTGGCAGTGTAGCCCACTGGATGTCAGATTTATTATGCAAGCTGAGTAAGTTGGACTGCTCACGAAAATGTACTCATGTCGATAAATGTTAGATAATGTTGTCCTGGAAAAGGGCATCTACCAATCAAATAAAAATGACGTATGTACTTATTTAACAGGAACTCGTATTCAGACTGACACGAAAGGCTAACACAGCATGAAACAGTATGCCGACATCCTATGAACAATAACACAGCTATAAACTGATATAGAGTGACAGTAAATAACCATCAACATGAAAATCACATAAATAGCTACGTGTATTGTGCCTGGCAACCAAGAAAACGTGTCCATCGTGGGAATGTTAACTATGATGACAGGAATGACGTACAAACGGTCACATTAGGTGTGCATGCATCTTGGTGTATGTATGTTCGCAATAGCTGAACATTACGGTCCGCACATGCGCTTAGTGCATATAAAGCCAGTGATGAATGACGTCGCATGTGGCTCGTGTACAGGTGCTGACATTAATCAAAATGACAGCGTCTCGGGCGCCAGGTACTGTACCTTCCCAGTATCTCCTTCGGTTCATATTTATCATAAAACTCCTGCGCTCCGACCCAGTCGGGGATCTCGTCTTCTTTGGTCATGTTTGGGGCGCCTTATCTGAAGCGAAAAGGGTCCACAAAACGAACAGGGGAACACGAAGCCAGTTAAGAGAAACAATAGTGTTCATTCGCAAGCGGTTCGTAAAGTCTTCTTCCCTTTCCCCATTCTTAGAAGCCCCAGGAAACTGCACTGGTGTTGCAGCACGCGCCTCCACACGCTGCGACTTGCGACACAGGGCGAGATGGACACCCGATCGTTTTTTAAATGCCAAGCACGAAAAGGGCTCGCGTTAAAGATAGAATGATGCTACGCCCGAGGAAAGGGAAACCTTAAAATGAAACGCGTATGTATTTCAACGAAATAAATTAAAGCTGATACATTTACATTGGGCAGGTTAGGCTACCGTATGTCCAGATCAAGCACGTGACATAATTTATCATACGAGAGCCTAGTGACCACAATGTTTAAATGCATTACGGATGATGCGAATAATGCTGAATTGAGCGTTTACGCTCAATCAAGTTAGCTTATCAACAGACTTTGGTCTGGAATATATTTGCTTTCACTGTTCGTTAGTTCCCTAGCATCGTTGTTCGGTTATTGACAGCGCCAAATTCAATACCGTGACAGGATTATCCACTGGGATATCCACAGACTTTCTCATACGTCAGCAAAGCTCTGCAGTTCCAATGTCATAGTAAGCTGTAGGCTACAACCTGTCAGTCATAATATGAACACACTTACTGCATCGTTTCTGGGTTGCGTTAGGTTATGTGCTATAATATTTTAAAGTAATGTTGTAGGCAACATGTGGATTGGATGGAAGCACGTTTATGAAGTACTGATCCTATAACAAGAACATAGCGGTGTACTATTTCCAGACGCAACAGTTTAATTGTACTACTGTAGCCAGTCTAATATCACAACAACCACAACACAGCCACCAGACGTTGTTATTAAAACGTTAACCTCTTCTGATAACGTAGGAATAACAGCCGCTGTATTATTCGTAAATTTCGTAAGCCCGTAACGTCGGCAGTAATCGATGTTGCTCATTTGATTGCCTGACCTTTTCAGTGTGCTCACCCGAGGTAACTAACGTGTAATAGGAGCATTTCAGTCAGTTTGCGGTCACTCACAGCTAGATTCAGTTAGTCCCAGTACGCCGTACAACCCATTGTTTTCATAAATTAGCAACGCGAACGCTGTCCACTTGCAGCCAGTGAGGTAAGTCCAAACGCTGACAATAAGCCAAAAAAAAAGAATGAAGCGCAGCTGTATGATGTTCAAAACAGAAAATCGTTGAGGCGATTCTTGCCTGCGCTGGGGCGAAATTCAAATGACTGACGCCAAAAATAAATTGCAATGCAACTAGACCCTGAAGCAGCCGTTAGCATGAGCGCAAATAGCATCATTGAATCAGAAGCGCTACGGCGGCCGCACTGCGAAGAGATTCAAGTCGGAGAGCAACAATATAGAGAGGGGAAACCTGGAGCCGAACTGCTCCGCGCTTAAATCTGCTTATGAGCGTTTTTATAACGGGTCCCTATGGGAAAGTTTCTAACGATGATCCGTAATTTTTGTGCCAATATTGAGTCGTTGGATGAGCCTGAATTGTTTGGTACGAAATATATTTTTAGAATGGTTTAGGCTATTTGGGCGAAATGTAGCGTTAACGCAAAACGCTACATTCAAAAAACAATTTATCTCGCGGTTAGTCACCATCGCACACGCACAGTGTCTTGAAACTGATTTATTTCTCTCCTTTCCGTTATTATACCGTTTAACGGGCCTTTCTCTGAGAGAAACAGAATACTTGCGTGTAACTACGCATGCGCAGGGAACTCCCCGGCCCCTTGTACGGCTAGGCTAAAGCGGAATAGAAGCTGATGGTTGAGATTGTCGTCTTTATCCTTTACCATCTTTGTTCAAGTCAAGAAAACGACTCAACACATATTTCTTGTACAGTCCATGCCCTAATACCTGTTCCATGTACCTGCATTTGCAGATTTAAGCGATATTCTTTTTCCTCCAGGAAGTAATCGCTCTCAATATCGTATGGATATGTTTTGTTTCATAACGCCGTCACATAAAAAAATGATACATTTATCATAAGGTCTGTTATTTTCATGATTAAAAAAAATATTTGTTTAGGTAACTACCTAAAAAGAGGGCTACAGAGAAGTGTAATACTACTAAGTGTAATAATATTAATTATGGACTAAGATATTTATTTGTGAGTAAATATTTTTCTTTGAGTGAAATGTGACATAATGTATATGTTTTAAAATCTCACCATATCGTCGATTTATTATATAAATATATATTAAAAAGTGGGAGGCACATATAGAAACTGTTGTAATTCCTACACCGTTCACCTGATTTGGATGTAAATACCCTCAAATTAAAGCTGAAAGTCTGCAGTTAAAGCACCTCTTGTTCGTTTCATTTCAAATCCATTGTGGTGGGGTATGGAGCCAAAAAGATGAGAATTGTGTCGATGTCCCAATATTTATGGACCTGATTGTAGTCGCTCAAAACCGAATGACCAAAAAACACTAACAAGAGCTGGCATTACAAGATGCAGAATTTTTCTTTGAAGCATCTTTTTTTACGTAAACTAAATATCCCAAAACAAAATAAGAACGGTACTTTGTATGGAATGTAATACATTATATTTTAAAGGAATTAATCAATAATGCAGCAATATTGCTCAATATGCTTTATTTTTGCCATATATGTGTATATGCACTAGGACTCTAATTCCACAATGCCAACACAAAATGGAAACACAAAAATACACAGAATCAAACAACAGTTCCAATATGTAATAGGAAAAGAAAACACATTGATAAATATGTACGTCAATACTAGTCAACCTGGTGCTTTCGATTGGGCCATCATTTCTCATCGATATTACACCTTACATTCTTACATTTTGAGTGTGAAACGAATTCATTCATTTTGAAAGATATTTTCATTGAACGCATTTTGTGTGAAAGCAGTGAAAAATTATCCACAGTTTAGTCCACATTGACTCCCTTTGTGCTTCCTGTGTTAAGAGTTTAGAAAAAGCGTACTCAGTATTGGGACATGGGTATAACCCAGGGGTCGGCAACCCTGGTCCTGGAGAGCCGCAGGGTGTGCTGGCTTTCATCTCCACCTTAAAATAAGCAACCGATTCAGACCCAAGAAACCAGGTGAGGTGAGTTAACTGTGTAATCAACGGCTTTCATTGATCAATTAATGCCAAGTAACAACGAAAGCCAGCACACCCTGTGGCTCTCAGGACCAGGGTTGCCAACCCCTGGTATAACCAATTGTAAAATAAACTACCTTAACTTTTCCTTTACGTCCAATTTGCGCATGTCTACATGATTTGGTACAATTCTCAAAGTCGCCACTAGGTGTCAGTGGTGTGCCTTTTGCGCTGTTTCTCCGACGGACGTACTGCAGATTGGGAAGCAGAATAACAAATCACCAGACTGCTGAGACACATTAGCGGCTGCACCCTCTTGACACACAGACTTTTAGATACTAATCAGACACCACAAAGCCCCACTCTGAGTTACATCGGGCGACATTGGCTCAGGAGTTAAGAGCAGTTGGAGGGTTGCCGGTTCGATCCCACCCTGGGTGTGTCGAAGTGTCCCTGAGCAAGACACCTAACCCCCGAACGTGTCTGACGAGCTGGTTAGTACCTGTATGGCAGTCAATTGCCATTGGTGTGTGTATGAATAGGTGAATGAGAAGCATCAATTGTATCAATTTGGCTAAAGGCACTGTATAAATGCAGATATGTTGTGTTTTCTGTGGGGAAAGAAACATGGAAACATGCATGCAAGTCTTTACCTTCTCTTTATTGGTCTCATTTACAGTGAAAATTAACACTCATCAGGAATATACACACGGTGACAGCAAACCAAAAAACCAAATAAAAGACACAACCAGGTTGGATTTGGTTACATTTCCGACTCCTTTATTCGTACAGAACTTTGCTGCTCTTTGTGGTGGTGTGTGTCGTTGTTTCGCTTTCAGGCCAAACCTACACGTACAGTCATGTGCAGCCATGTATGTGTTTAAGCTGTTTGGCTGTGTTAAAAAAAAGAAAAGATTAAATAAAGTGGTTTTCTTGAGATCACAGTAGTGGTTGTCTCACATACTTGGGCTGAAATCTTGTGATTTCAAGACATATTGGATGAGATCTTGAGAGCTAATTCCAGAGATAATTATACTCTCATTATACGATAGAAAACTTAAAAAAAATACAGATTTTTTTATGTTTCCTTGTACAGGCCCCTGCGGAGTATTGAGCTTCAGAATGTAAAACCATCAGAGTGAACAGGTTAGGACTCTAATCATGGAGCCTTCCAGGAGGGGGACCTGCCTTCTAGCACAACAGACTGAAAATTAATCCCAAGGTTGTTCTTCCTACTTTTGTGTTACTTTCCACATATTTCTTTTGTCAAAGTTACTACTTTTCCATTACATATCTACAATTTATGTGATACAAAGGGAAACCTTAACACAGACTGTGTTGTCCTATACATGGTGGTGTGTTAAAAATGACATGTTATGCGTTTCTTTTCAATATATCTGTTTTGAGAGTATGTGTACATAAAGAATACATATGCAGAGCGGATTTTCTCTGTAAAAGGTCTTTGTAACAGACAACCCAAGAAGAATAGATACATGTACAAACACACAATGAAAATATATATGTATAAACATTTAGCTTATAGCTACCCCATCTTCCCCAATCCAATGGTCTACATAGAAATATGAGGATTTCAAAAAGCTTTTTTTTTTTTTTATTTGGTGCCCAACAAGGGCTAAAAATGTCCAATTGCCATTCGTTTGGAAGAGTGAAGACCCCTGCAGTTCTCCTCCAAAACACTCTGGTGTGCAGTACACATGGCCAACCAGTGGGGGTCGCTACAGAGCGATGAACGCTACAGTGCTACTGACTGCAGTGGCGCGGGGATTCCAGACCACAGGGCTTGTTCATAGCGAATTAGCCCCCCAGCAGGACCTTAAAAAGTATAAACGTTTTACCAGACATAAAATCATGCCAGCTTGAGAACTGTGATTTGCTGATTTGTGATTTGATTTGTGATTTGATTTGTGATTTCCCTGACTATGTACTTAATGGAGGAATAATATTGATGTGTTGTGCGTCAGTAATCCACTAGGAGGCACTGCTTCACATAAGGAAACCCAACGCCCGTACCTTTCCTGAGAGGACTATGAGGAGGTAACTCGTGTCCGGGGAATGCTAACATCGCTATGAATCCTCCCTGTTCAATGACTCGAGCCTTGGACACACCATCTTCCCCATTGTGATGAACTACAAAGAAAAACTGACTTCAAACATAAAGATGTGAATACGTCCTGCAGAGATACATTCAGCCGAAGGTACAGCTTTGAGCTCCCTTTAAAAACCATTTTCAAAACTTTTAAAATTCAAGTATAAACTGAATGTTGTCCAAGACGAAAGAAAAAGTAACACGCACACACACACACACACACACACACACACACACTCACACACTCACAAAGCTACAGCAGCATACAAAACCACACAATTCCTTTCCGCGACAGCTGCACTGATTTCTGACACCACACAACCCTGAATTTTAGACATTAGAGAAAAGACCCTTCTCAGGA
>NC_083766.1:62908741-62966241 GCF_963514075.1 Conger conger
CGCGAGTATGTCCCCTGGGCAGACACTGACCCTTGTGCTGATGATAACATTCCAAACACAATTCTGATTGAGGAATTCGATTTCCAAACAATTCATATTAAATATAAAAAACTTCAAACGGTTCACGTCTTCTGCTGCTCATATATTAGACATTTTATCGACGAATGGCACGCAACAGCTAATCCGCATTAGCCAGATATTAAGAGGGTTGCAGTTACTTTTAAACGCAACATGACAATACACCATTTCACAATAATATCAATGCACAGAAAGCTATAGAAAAAAACCCATATATAAATAAAACCGATCATGCAGTGAAAAGTCCAAAGCCAAACTCTGTAAATGATGGGCCATACTGCAAACCCAGGCTCTCCAAATGCGTACTACATGGGCTATTAGCTGTCAGGAAACCCCGAAGGAATCAGGTTCATGGCTTTTTTTTAATGTCGGTTGAACACTTTTTGACTAGCCTACCTATGGGGACGTAGCCTAATAACAATTTCGAAATAATCCAAAGCGCAAAACCTTGGCAATCCAACTATCCGCGTATCGCCATGGTTTGGAAAAAGAACCAGGCTCTCTTGGCGCACAAATACACGAATCGGGTGAAGAGTTGGTTGGTTGCTTCTCTGGAGTCAAAGAATAAAAAGCATCTAAAAACTGAAACAATTACGCAGGCGCAGACCGAGCTGCCATATGTTGCGGTGTAGCGCGCGGAATAGTCATGTTTTAAACATTTCAGGCTCAGGTCTTGCCACTAAGTGACGGTGGTTGACAGAGGTTGTCACGTTAACTTTTTTAGTTCAATTTCACCCAAAACTCACCCCAGCTGCTGGCCGTGCGGCCCAGAAACTCGTGCGTCCGCGGGTTCCAGACGAACTCCTTCCACTCGTCAATGACATCTCCGCAAGACTTCTTATCCTTGGCCATATTGTTTAACGCCTATCTTTGTTCTTCAGAAGCGGAACGCAATTCTTTTTAGTATCTCCGACAGGTTTGCTCAACCCTCTGTACTTAATATGAGAATGGTGAATGCCTTTTTGTAAACTTAGGGCTGACTCTCCGGTCGGTTCATAACGGTATCGCCCCCTGCCCTTATCATACAGCCCGCGGCGGAGTTCGGTGAGGCAGAGAAGTGATTCCGCGTTAAAACTTCTCGTGGGCTTTTGAAACCGCCCCTCCCCTCTCGTCCCTCCTCTTCCAAGCCGCTTTTGTCTCCTCGCCAGTAACGGCGTGACGTCACCATCCGTTCCCTGCGTAGGTTTCGCCTGCACCGCACAACAACACACATGTGCTTTTCCGGAGCAGACAGAGCGTGTTCTGCTCGCAAGATGTCTACGCGTCATGCCCATTCTTAGGGTCCACGCACACACACCCATAACACACACCACACACACACTCCCATAGCACACACCACACACACCATAACACACACCACACACACACTCCCACAACACACACCACACACACACTCCCACAACACACACCACACACACCATATCACACACCACACACACACTCCCACAACACACACCACACACACACTCCCATAACACACACCACACACACACTCCCATAACACACACCACACACACACTCCCATAACACACACCACACACACACTCCCATAACACACACCACACACACTCCCATAACACACACCACACACACACTCCCATAACACATACCACACACACCCTCCCATAGCACACCACACACACACACACACACACCACACACACACTCCCATAATACACATCACACACACCCACCCACAACACACACCACACACACCCTCCCATAGCACACCACACACACACACACACCACACACACACTCCCATAATACACATCACACACACCCACCCATAACACACACACCACACACACTCCCATAACACACACCACACACACACACACTCCCATAACACACACCACACACACACTCCCATAATACACACCACACACACACACACTCCCATAACACACACCACGCACTCCCTCCCATAACACACACCACACACACACTCCCATAACACACACCACACACACACCCATAACACACACCACACACACCCTCCCATAACACACACCACACACACACTCCCATAACACACACCACACACACCCTCCCATAACACACACCACACACACACACACCCATAACACACACCACACATAACCTCCCATAACACACACCCATAACACACACCACACATAACCTCCCATAACACACACCACACACACTCCCTCCCATAACACACACCACACACACACTCCCATAACACACACCACACACACCCTCCCATAACACACACCACACACACACTCCCATAACACACACCACACACACACCCATAACACACACCACATACTCCCATAACACACACCACAAACACACTCCCATAACACACACCACAAACACACACATCCATAACACACACCACACACACCATAACACACACCACACACACACTCCCATAACACACACCCTCCCATAACACACACCACACACACCCTCCCATAACACACACCACATACACCCTCCCATAACACACACCACACACACCCTCCCATAACACACACCACACACACACACCCATAACACACACCACACATAACCTCCCATAACACACACCCATAACACACACCACACATAACCTCCCATAACACACACCACACACACACCCATAACACACACCACACACACTCCCTCCCATAACACACACCACACACACACTCCCATAACACACACCACACACACACACACACACACACCACACACACCCTCCCATAACACACACCACACACACACACCCATAACACACACCACACATAACCTCCC
Organism: Conger conger; assembly: GCF_963514075.1. Classification (NCBI taxonomy): domain Eukaryota; kingdom Metazoa; phylum Chordata; class Actinopteri; order Anguilliformes; family Congridae; genus Conger; species Conger conger. Next base: position 62,911,586 of record NC_083766.1, read on the forward strand.
ATAACACACACCACACACACACTCCCATAACACACACCACACACACACCCATAACACACACCACACACTCCCATAACACACACCACAAACACACACATCCATAACACACACCACACACACACCCATAACACACACCATAACACACACCACACACTCCCATAACACACACCACAAACACACACATCCATAACACACACCACACACGCCATAACACACACCACACACACACTCCCATAACACACACCACATACACCCTCCCATAACACACACCACACACACACCACATACACCCTCCCATAACACACACACCCATAACACACACCACACACACTCCCATAACACACACCACACACTCCCTCCCATAACACACACCACACACACACTCCCATAACACACACCACATACACCCTCCCATAACACACACCACACACACACCACATACACCCTCCCATAACACACACACCCATAACACACACCACACACACTCCCATAACACACACACCACACACTCCCTCCCATAACACACACCACACACACACGGGTCAGGTATATCAGACGGGTCAGGTATAGTAGTGTGGTGAGGTATAGCAGTGTGGTGAGGTATAGCAGTGGGGTGAGGTATAGCAGTGTGGTGAGGTATAGCAGTGGGGTGAGGTATATCAGACGGGTCAGGTATAGCAGTGTGGTGAGGTATAGCAGTGTGGTGAGGTATAGCAGTGGGGTGAGGTATAGCAGTGGGGTGAGGTATAGCAGTGTGGTGAGGTATAGCAGTGGGGTGAGGTATAGCAGTGGGGTGAGGTATAGCAGACAGGTCAGGTATAGCAGACGGTATAGCTTGCTACATTGGTAGCTAATCTGCAAAAGTCAGTAAATGGTATATTTCCATGGTTTCCCATGTTTTTTTGGTATTTATTTGACATTTTCCTAAATAACGTTTGCGCAGAGAAGATAACTTTCAGAGATAATTTGCCCTAACCAGCTAACTAATATCAGTTCACACGCAGGCTTTGCTTTATGATAGTGTACTTCCTTTTAATGGCATGCAGGAACAAATAGTTTGCGTTGTCTTTTAGCTGATGGTTTACTATTTACGACGTGTGCCTTCATTGGTGCTGCCATTGTCGTGAGACGTCAGACGACTGCTTCTCGTGAAGTCGGGGTAGATGGATTTGTCCAGCATTAGCTATGTTATTGCGATGTTGACCCCACGTGATGATCGAAGCAGATGCTTCATTGCACCTTAAAGTTGTACGTACCGAAGGTACGTTTACAAAAACTTGTTTGATAACACCGTTAATGAAAGTTAGTGTCAATTGTGAGGGGCTAAGTTAATTAACGTTTGGTTACAAAGACAAAATGAGTGTCACGTTTCAGGTCTGTCTCACCATGTTTTATGTTGATTTATGTTTATTCATGTTGTCTTAGTCACGTAGTGTCTTATCATGTATTATGTTAGTCTAGGTTCGTCATGTTGTTTAGTTATGTTTCGTTACGATTTATTTTCTTGTCATGTCTAGTTATGTTTCGTTACGATTATATTACCTGGTTATGTTGAGTGATTATCGTCTTAGTTTCGCTTTGTGTTATGTTTCGATGCATGTTTATTGTTACGTTAACTGGTCGTTGTTATGCATACACTTTTACATGTTTTTCCGCAAACCTTGCGTTCCGCCTTTTCTCTCTCTCTCTCTCTCTCTCGTTCTGTCCTTCACTCCCCTAGTGTATCTATTTGTCTATTTACTAAAACTACTAACGCTAGATCAGGATAGGGTAGAAACTAACAAACTAATCATGTGTTCATGTTACCTTACGTTTCTCGTGCATGTCATTTACTAATTTACTAATGCTAGGGCAGGATATGTTTATTACTAACGATTACTAATCTCCTTGTTAAACTTGTCATCCATCGCACCTGTTTTCCATTTCCTTGCTACGCTCTAACTAATTGTCTACACCTGTCTACACCTGCATTTATAGCCCAGTCGCGCTACTGTTCACTGCGAAATTGTCTGCCTCTGTTTACCACGCAACTCTTGAGCATTATTTACTGTTTGATTACACGTTACGATCCACGCCTGTTTACCGACCATTGTTTATTGATTTCTGTTTTGTGACCATCGTTTGTTTTTTGACTTCGTCCTTGCCTACCGTTTTTGTACTTTTGCTTCGCTGATTGTTTCATGGTTTCGACTCCCGCTTCGTCCACGACTACGCCTCTGCCTGCCGTCCGTCTGTTCATCTGCCCCGCTGACAGCTCTCCTGCTACCGGACCTCCCTGCACGTCTACCGACTACGAGTTTGCCTCTTCCCTCGGCACCGTGCTTTTTGTTTGTTTACTTTTTGTTTGGCTGGATCTACGTGTATGGACTTTGCTTGTGTTGACTACTCTCCTGGGATTCGTCCCGAATAAAGCCCTGAGGGGTCTTTATATTACTATTGTTTCTGAGTCGTGCATTTTGGGTCCAACCCCCACGCACCCGTCTCAGAACAATTTCGCCACAATGGACCCTGCTGACTCTACTGCCATGTTCCATGCCCTCCAGGAACAAGGAGCCATTGTCCAGCAGCATTCACAAGGAATCTCCGAGCTTCACCTGGAGATTCGTGAACTGTGTGCGGAGATGAAGAAGCTCGCTGTCGCGGTCCTGCTACAACCACGGGAGGAGCCTACCCACCCACCCACATCCCCAGCGTTCAACCCCATGCAAACCTGGCAATTCCGGGAGCCTCAACAACCCCCCCCCCGGAGAGGTTCGGTGGAGAACCTGAGAGGTGCAAGGCTTTCCTACTCCAATGTGACTTCGTATTCAGGCAACAGCCCCAGACCTACAACAGCGACGACCGTCGGATAGGCTATGTGATGGGACTGCTGAAGGGGAAGGCATTGGACTGGGCTACTGCAGTGTGGACCGGGGGTTCATCTCCTCCTCGTTACCCGGCCTTCGTCGAGGAGATTCGGAAGGTTTTCCAACACGCATCCAGCGACCAGGAGCCATCCCAGAGACTGATTGCTCTGCGCCAGGGACGGAAGACCGCGGCAGACCACTCCATCGACTTCCGCACCCTCGCGGCGGCCACTAGTTGGAACGATGCGGCGTTGGCGAATCTCTTCCTGGCCAGCCTGAGTGAGACGCTCCAGGACGAGTTGGCGCGACTGGACCCCATCACCCAGCTCGACCAACTCGTGCGCACCACGATCCGCCTGGACAACCGTGCCAGACTACGCCGGTCGGAGAGACCGATCCTTCCCGGCAACCCGTACCCCAGGCAGGGGCCAAATCCTCGACATGAGGAGCAGCAGTTGGAGGGACCGGAACCCATGGACCTGTCCCGGGCCAGTACCAAGATCTCTACCGAGGAACGAGCACGCCGCAGAACCACCGGCTCGTGCTTCTACTGTGGGAGGCCGGGTCACACCCAGGCTCGGTGCTCCTTCAGGACCAGGCGACCAGTAGAGGTGAGAGCAGTCGACAGGCATGAGGGTTCTGACAGAGACAACCATCGTCCCACGCTCACCACCCTGCTGATTCTTCCCGACGGAACAACCCGGGTTAACGCATTGGTGGATTCTGGAGCGGACGCCAACCTCAACGACGAAGTTCTGGTGTCTGAACTGAACATTCCCACCCTCCCTCTACCCCACCCTGAGAATGCGCGGTCGCTGGATGGAAGGACGTTCTGCCGCATGACGCACATCACTATTCCCGTACAACTGATCATTTCTGGGAACCATCGGGAGATGATCCAGTTCCGCGTCATCCAGTCCCCTAATGACCAACTCATCTTGGGATTACCCTGGCTCCAGAAACACAACCCCACGATCAACTGGAGTTCTAACCAAGTGCAAGCATGGGATCCTAAGTGCCATCTGTCCTGCTTGCGTTCCGCCCCACCACCAGCAGAGGGAGTGCCAGCTCTACCACAGACTCCCAAACCCTCCCTGGAGAGGGTCCCCTCTCCTTACCATGACCTGGGCACTGTGTTCTCCAAGACACAAGCTCAGTCTTTGCCGCCTCATCGGCCCTACGACTGCGCCATCGAGCTCCTTCCCGGTTCGTCACTCCCCTCTAGTCGCCTATACAACGTCTCCAGACCAGAAAGGGAGGCTATGGAGAAATACATCCGTGACTGCCTGGCTAACGGACTAATTCGCCCATCTTCCTCTCCCGTCGGTGCGGGATTCTTCTTCGTTCAGAAGAAAGATGGCTCCCTACGCCCGTGCATCGACTACAGGGAGCTGAACAACATCACGGTGAGGAACAAGTATCCTCTGCCCCTGATGGACTCCGCGTTCCACCCACTTCACGAGGCCACCATCTTCACCAAGTTGGATCTCCGCAACGCTTACCACCTGGTCCGTATCCGTGAGGGCGATGAATGGAAGACCGCCTTCAACACCTCTCTCGGACACTTTGAATACCTGGTCATGCCATTCGGCCTCACCAACGCTCCTGCTGTCTTCCAGGCCCTGGTTAATGACGTTCTTCGGGACTTGTTGGGCCGCCATGTGTTCGTCTACCTGGATGACATCTTAATTTACTCTAATAATGCCAAGGATCATGAGAACCACGTCAGGCAAGTGCTACAGAGACTTCTAGAGAACAGATTGTTCATCAAGGCGGAGAAGTGCGTCTTCCACTCTGACACAGTTGAGTTCCTTGGATTCATCCTTGAGAGGGGACGGATCAGGGTGGATCCCAAGAAGATTCTGGCGGTCACCGACTGGCCCACACCCACCTCACGTAAGCAACTCCAGCGCTTCTTGGGATTCGCCAACTTCTACCGAAGGTTCATCTGTTCCTATAGTCAAGTGGTCTCCCCTCTAACCAAGCTCACGTCCCCTGCGGTGCCATTCCGGTGGAGCCCCGAAGCTGAGACGGCCTTCACCAAGGTCAAGAGACTGTTCTCTTCCGCTCCCATCCTGGTTCACCCCGACCCCACCCGCCAGTTTGTGGTTGAGACGGATGCTTCCGACTCGGGGGTGGGAGCTGTGCTCTCTCAGGTGGCGGCCGCGGACAACCGACTACACCCCTGCGCTTTCTTCTCCAAGAAGCTGTCCCCGGCGGAGAGGAATTATGATGTCGGAAATCGCGAACTGCTGGCAGTCAAACTGGCGTTGGAGGAGTGGAGACATTGGCTGGAGGGGTCCGAGAAGCCGTTTATTGTTTGGACCGACCACAAGAACCTGGCATACCTCCAGACAGCCAAGAGGCTGAACTCCCGACAGGCCAGATGGGCACTGTTCTTCGGGAGGTTCAACTTCTCACTCACCTACCGCCCGGGTTCTAAGAACGTTAAGCCTGATGCCCTTTCTCGCCAATTTCACACCTGTCCTGAGCGTGAGGTTCCTGAGAACATCCTTCCGGCCTCCTGCACCGTGGGGTCCATCACCTGGAAGATCGAGTCGGTGATCCAGAGGGCTCTACGGGAGGAACCCGATCCTAGGCCCAACCCCGGATTACGCCTATACGTTCCCGCAGCCGCTCGGACACAGGTGCTGCAATGGGCCCATTCATCCCTCCTTTCCTGCCACCCTGGCTTTACCCGCACCTTGGCGGTGCTGAAGAGGAGATTCTGGTGGAGTTCCATGATCCCCGACACCAGACGCTTCATCAAGGCATGTACCACCTGTGCCAGAAGTAAGGCCTCCCACCAAGCCCCGGCTGGTCTACTCCAACCTCTGCCTGTGCCCAGCCGACCCTGGAGCCACATCGGCGTGGACTTCGTTACCGGACTTCCCCCTTCCGAAGGTAACACCACCATCCTCACTGTGGTGGACCGATTCAGCAAGGCGGCCCACTTCATCCCCCTGCCAGGGTTACCCACTGCCCAAGAGACTGCAGAGGTACTTATCAAGGAAGTGTTCCGCATCCATGGAATCCCCTCAGACATTGTATCCGACCGGGGCCCACAATTCATTTCTCAAGTGTGGAAAGCTTTCTGCCTGGCCCTCGGTGCCACAGCCAGCCTCTCATCCGGCTACCACCCTCAATCCAATGGGCAGACCGAGAGGGCCAACCAGGATTTGGGAGCTGCGCTACGTTGTGTCTCTGCCCAGAATCCGGCCTCATGGAGCAAGATGCTCACCTGGGTTGAGTATGCGCACAACACCCTTCCATGCGCCGCCACCGGAAAGTCTCGGTTCGAGATCTCTCTAGGCTACCAACCTCCGTTGTTTCCCGACCAAGAAGCTGAGATCGCTGTTCCCTCCCTCGCCACCCACATGAAACGATGTGCCAAGATTTGGAGGGACGCCAAGGCCGCGCTCTTACGCACGGCAGATCGTAATCGGCGTTTTGCTGATCGCCACCGCACTCCAGCTCCGGCCTACAAACCAGGTGACTCCGTCTGGCTGTCCACTAAGGACATTCCCCTCCAAGCCACTTCCCACAAATTGCAACCCCGCTTTATTGGTCCCTTTAAGATCCACAGAATCATCAACCCTTCCTCTGTTAAACTGTCACTCCCTGCTTCCCTTAAGATTCACCCAACATTCCATGTCTCATGTATTAAGCCTGTATCCTCTCACCCCATATGTCCCCCGGATCCCCCACCACCTCCCCCCCGCATTATTGACAACCACCCCGCATTCACTGTTAAGAAACTCTTGAACATTCGTAAGAGGGGCCGTGGGGTGCAATACTTGGTTGACTGGGAGGGCTATGGCCCTGAGGAGCGTTCCTGGGTCGCTCCCAGTCTCATTCTGGACAAATCGCTCATCCGAGACTTCCATCGTGACCACCCTGATAAATTCCAAGGACCGCCAGGAGTCGGTCGTTAAGGGGGGGGGGTCCTGTCACGTTTCAGGTCTGTCTCACCATGTTTTATGTTGATTTATGTTTATTCATGTTGTCTTAGTCACGTAGTGTCTTATCATGTATTATGTTAGTCTAGGTTCGTCATGTTGTTTAGTTATGTTTCGTTACGATTTATTTTCTTGTCATGTCTAGTTATGTTTCGTTACGATTATATTACCTGGTTATGTTGAGTGATTATCGTCTTAGTTTCGCTTTGTGTTATGTTTCGATGCATGTTTATTGTTACGTTAACTGGTCGTTGTTATGCATACACTTTTACATGTTTTTCCGCAAACCTTGCGTTCCGCCTTTTCTCTCTCTCTCTCTCTCTCTCGTTCTGTCCTTCACTCCCCTAGTGTATCTATTTGTCTATTTACTAAAACTACTAACGCTAGATCAGGATAGGGTAGAAACTAACAAACTAATCATGTGTTCATGTTACCTTACGTTTCTCGTGCATGTCATTTACTAATTTACTAATGCTAGGGCAGGATATGTTTATTACTAACGATTACTAATCTCCTTGTTAAACTTGTCATCCATCGCACCTGTTTTCCATTTCCTTGCTACGCTCTAACTAATTGTCTACACCTGTCTACACCTGCATTTATAGCCCAGTCGCGCTACTGTTCACTGCGAAATTGTCTGCCTCTGTTTACCACGCAACTCTTGAGCATTATTTACTGTTTGATTACACGTTACGATCCACGCCTGTTTACCGACCATTGTTTATTGATTTCTGTTTTGTGACCATCGTTTGTTTTTTGACTTCGTCCTTGCCTACCGTTTTTGTACTTTTGCTTCGCTGATTGTTTCATGGTTTCGACTCCCGCTTCGTCCACGACTACGCCTCTGCCTGCCGTCCGTCTGTTCATCTGCCCCGCTGACAGCTCTCCTGCTACCGGACCTCCCTGCACGTCTACCGACTACGAGTTTGCCTCTTCCCTCGGCACCGTGCTTTTTGTTTGTTTACTTTTTGTTTGGCTGGATCTACGTGTATGGACTTTGCTTGTGTTGACTACTCTCCTGGGATTCGTCCCGAATAAAGCCCTGAGGGGTCTTTATATTACTATTGTTTCTGAGTCGTGCATTTTGGGTCCAACCCCCATGCACCCGTCTCAATGAGGCTAACCGTGGGTATCGTTAGCGTTATCTGTAGCAGCTAGCGAACTTTACAGCATTTTTTTGACGTACCGTAAATCCTCAAATTGTGTCCGGGGTCTTTTATTGACTTAGGCTGCACAAAGCACCGGCCTTTATTTGGGGCAGGCTTGTATTCGAGGCAGGCTCGAATACAAGGCTTCTGTTGTAGAATTTTATTCTTAGAAATGAAGTAAAAGGCTACACTTAAAGTGGGCCAACATTGTTCAACACTTCCTGTAACCGTCCATCCATCCATCATCACCCGCTTATCCGGAGTCGGGTCGCGGTGGCAGTAGGCAAAGCCGGGTATTCCACGCGTCCCTCTCCCCAGCAACGCATTCTAGCTTCTCCTGGGGGATCCCGAGGCGTTCCCAGGCCAGGAGAGATATGTAATCTCTCCAGCGGGCTCTGGGTCTCCCTCGGGGTCTCCGCCCAGTTGGAAAACCTCCAAAGGGAGGCGCCCGGGAGGCATCCTGATCAGATGCCTGAACCACCTCAATTGGCTCCTTTCGACGCGAAGAAGCAGTGGCTCTACTCCGAGCTCCCTCCGGACGTCTGAGCTCCTCACCCTATCTCTAAGGCTGAGCCCAGCCACCCTATGGAGGAAGCTCATTTCGGCCGCTTGTTTCCGCGATCTCGTTCTTTCGGTCACTACCCAAAGCTCGTGACCATAGGTGAGGGTTGGGACGTAGATCGACCGGTAAATCGAGAGCTTTACTGCTGACGCTGCACCGATCCGCCTGTCGATCTCACGCTCCCTTCTACCCTCACTCGTGAACAAGACCCCGAGATACTTGAACTCCTTCACTTGGGGCAAAGACTCGTTCCCAACCCGGAGGGAGCAATCCACCGTTTTTCCTGTAACCGTTCAGAAATCAATTAGTGTAGGCTACACCGTTTGGTAAGTAATAGTGTCAGTCTTAACAGACTTAGTTTATTGCAAATATTCTCAAACACAATAAATCACATACAAGTCCAGAATCCATGAAATAACAACTTGCCAGACACGCCTTCATGAACAATAACAAATTAGCGTAGATAACAGCAAGTTAAGGATCTTTTTTTCCTGAAGTGCGTTTTATTGTGAGACATGCGTTTCGTTTGGAGCAGCATACCGGTAGGCTATCAAAAGATTTTCGCTTTGGTTTGGGATTTAATTTACTTTTGGACTGTTTGATTCTATTGCTAAATGTTGGGACTGATGGGCACTGAAATCTGGGGGGTATTTGATGGTTCACTATTAAGTTTTATGTAGTTGAAAGTGTCAGGATTTCCACCCGTCTGTTTATTGCGAGCCAAGGAAGCCGCTTTCATTCATTCATTGAACATGCGCTGTGCTGTAAATACATGGAAACCTTATTCCGTAGCCAAGTAGCCTAAATTGAGTTAATTTTTTAATTTTGCCTGATTTACTTTTTATTAAATTCGTAGGCTGGAATGCCTTGCGGCAACAATTGTGTTTAAATGTATACTGCTTCAGCCTTTGGCAAGCTACTTAGAAGCGGGCGGCAAGCTACTGGTAGCTTGAGAGCAACGTGTCGGAGACCCATGGTGTAGGACAACGACTTTTCATTGGCAACAGTATTAAACCAACCAACAATATAAAATATTAAGAAGAGCTCTTTTATTTAATTGAGTTAAATCGAAACAATGTCTTCTAGTGCTCATGGACTGATGGCCCTACTTGTAGGCAATATTACCCCGGCTTGTATTTGGGGACCGGCCTTTATTTGTCCGAATCGGCCACGCCCCCGGCTATTATCCGAGGCCCGGCTTCAAATAGAATCCCGGACACAATTTGAGCATTTACTGTAGCTATGTAACTAACGTTAACGTTAGGTATGCAACTTTATTTAACTGTCAGGTAAAAAGAAAGTGGGGACCCTTGTGAACCACTGGTGTGGATTGTGCAAGCACTAAATAACAATATGAACTTATCTACTACATTAAGTAGATGTGTCAATTATTTTGATGATCAATATATTCGATTGTTTGAGATTATATAGCCTACATTTTATGGTTGTTAAAACATTTGGTGAAGAAAAATATCTTAAATAGGTTTTTGTCCATCCACTAGGTGGCGGTGTACGCACCCATTACATTATGCAGACTTCCATAAATATTTCCCCTCCTTAAAATCTTCATCTGGTAAAAACATTATATAACTTCTCATTATATAACTTAGACATATTCCTTACAGTCTTACAAATAACACAATTTATAAGATTGTCTCGTGAATATGAGGAATTATTACATGTTATTATTTGATGTATACATAGATGGCATGAGTTACATGGATATATAATAGGATATATGATACTTTGGGAGTTGGTAATCATTTGGAGAAAGATGAGATGAGCAAAAGACCTACTGCTTAAATGGTTATGCAAATAAGTATTTCAGTCCAATCTACTGTCATCAGGCTCCTTGTTTGTTATATGTATGCATACAGACTGATAAACATTGCAGTAATTTAACCTGTAAAGGTAAAATGCATAAAATTCCCAGGTCATGAGTTTGGCTCATATCGTGGAAATATCCTCTTTTTCCTATTTCAGCAGAGGGTGAAGAACCCGGTTCAACACAATCAGAGTATTCTAAGACTTTATTCGTCGCTTGCAAGCCAATAAAGAATTGGGGGTATGTGCTCACCGACACTTTCCCCCAAAATGCAACAAGGGGCCGTCCCCTTTTTACCTGTCTCTTCGCTGAACACATGACAGAGTTTAAAGCTGTCTAAGCATTCACCAGTCTTGTCCAAGGTACAATGTTTAAGATTTCTAAAGATGTTTACTACCAAAGGGTATGTGTATCATATTGCGTATCCTATTGTGGTGCCCTGTCGCGTAGTGGTTAAGGGACATGACTCCCCCAAGGTTGGTGGTTCGATCCCCGGTGTAGCCACAATAAGATCCGCACAGCCGTTGGGCCCATCAACAAGACCCTTAACCCTACATTGCTCCAGGTGAGGATTGTCTCCTGCTTAGTCTAATCAACTGTACGTCGCTCTGGATAAGAGTGTCTGCCAAAAGCAATTAATGTAATATTGATTGCTCATCAGGGGGCTGGGTTGGTGTGAGCGCATTAAATACACAGAAGTCAGGGCTTGATATCATACCTTATCTTTTCTCGTAAACAGCCTCCCCTTATCAACTTGCCACAAGCTGCAGTTTGGCAGACTGTCTTAATGTATAAAAACACAGTTTATGCATACTTATACATTGTAGGATTTATAAAACATACAAAAGTCAGGATTTAGAAAATTTCCCTCTACAATCAGACTTTGCCTCTGCCCCAAATTACTTGGGCTCAGCCCCAAATGTATTCAAACGAAACTGCAGATTTAGCAGAAGCTTAGAACAGATGGAGACAGAATGTCACTGATAAACTCGTGTGTCAAACAGGAAGAGGGAAGCTCAGAACAGATGGAGACAGAATGTCACTGGTAAACTGGGGTGTCAAACAGGAAGTACAGTTTCTCACAGACGCTTTAGATACAGTTTTTCAAAATAGTTCCTCAGGAATAAAAATAGACAAGGATTCATTTAAAGACATTTCATTTTGAATAGCAGTAAAGGAAAGTAAAACTAAACAACAGATTTAGCAGAAGCCATTACTGAGCTCAGAACAGACGGAGGTAGAATGGCATCTGCATCTTCTCTCCTGGAAGAGGAGCCCTCCTGTCCTGTGTGCTCTGAAATCTTCAGGGATCCTGTTGTCCTGAGATGCAGTCACAGCTTCTGTAAGGCCTGTCTGCAGCATTGGTGGAGAGAGAAGGGATCTCAGGAGTGCCCAGTTTGCAGGAGAAGATCTTCTGAGGATGAACCTCCCTGTAACCTGTCTCTGAGGAATACCTGTGAGGCGTTCTTAAAGGAGAGAAGTCAGAGACCTGAAGCAGGATCTGAAGTGCTCTGCAGTCTGCACAGTGAGAAACTCAAACTCTTCTGTCTGGATGATTATGAACGCCTTTGTGTCGACTGTTTAACTGGATCACACAGAAATCACAACGTATGTCCAATGGAGGAGGCTGTGCTGAAATCTAAAGTAAGTAAATAAATGATTCTCGAAACTACAAACAAGTTTGGTGGATCAAATACTGCTTTGTTTGTGAAAACTTCAGAAAAACATGAAAACCACAAACCTTGACCAGTTTTAGAGGCTGCAGAAACGTAAAGGTAGCTGTTTGATAACAGAATTGAAACTTTAATTGTTTTATTATTGTTTGCTTGGAAACAAAATGAATTTTTGTATTTTACAAAATTCATTTGTATATTCTTGGTGAATGAAAATGATTTGGATTATGAAAAAGTTGGTTTTGTGGAGCGCTTGGTGAAGTTTATCAAGCAGCTCAACTCAAAACATAAAATTTAAAAATGTATTTTATAATTATTCATTGTTAATATTCAATCATTTATATTGAAGATTAATAATTTTCATTATTTTATAGAATGAAGTATTTGCTGTAGTTCCAAAGATGAACCATTTTAGTTCTCAGGCCTGACTGCAGTTTGAGCTACTCATTACGTGTCACATGACTGACAGAGAGAGACAGGAGGGAGGGGCAGGAGTGTGGAGACATTCTCAGAGCTGTGTTAGGGAGCAGTGCTCAGCATGGGACAGTAGGGGTCAAAGTTCATGCCTCAGGTTATTGTGCTGTATCGTAAATTAAACATTTTTTTGAATGGAATTTTCACTAAAAAATAGAGTGTTTAAGTTTAGTAACGTTGTGCAGTCACACCTATTTACCTGGCATGTCCTGTCATAGAGGCAGGGCACTGATATGTGTCTCAGTGAGCACAGTGTTTTTACACAAGCTGTGACCTGAGTCTCCATTCTGGTTCCCCTCTGTCTGTGCAGGGGCTGTCTGTGCTGTCTGTGTAGGCAGTGAAGTTTACTGTGGGTCTGTTTCCTCAGTAAAGTGTGGACTCTGTCATTTCTTTCCAGAAGAAAATCAGGACTGCACTGGCTCCACTGCAGAAGAAGCTAGAAGCCTTTAATGCAGTGAAACTAATCTGTGATCAAACAGCAGAGCACATCAAGGTACTGTACTGAGGCCTTTAAATCACAGTGTTGAAAATGCAGCACTGGATTGTGCTGAAATGATGGTGAATAATGTTTATTCCAGAGCCAGGCCCAGCACACAGAAAGACAGATAAAGATGGAGTTTGAGAAACTTCAGAAGTTCCTAAAGGATGAAGAGGCAGCCAGGATCACTGCACTGAGGGAGGAAGAGGAGCAGAAGAGTCAGATGATGAAGAAGAAGATTGAGAAGATCACAGAACAGATAGCATCCCTTTCAGAACAAATCAGAGCCATAGAACAGGAGCTGGGAGCTGAAGATGTCTCATTCCTGCAGGTAAACCCTGTTCACTCACTGTTTGTAGGACTCTATGCAAACTGCTGTTAATGCTCACACACATTCATTTATACAATATAGTATTCTCTTAAGCACCATTTCATGTGAACTAGCAAATATCATCAAATCTCTTTATACTTATCTGGCTTGATAAAGCTTTGGTCTCCTTTTTATCATCAACCTGCTACACCCACACTAAACATGAATAACCATGTTACAGCAGCACATTTATTTTTCTATGTCATATCTAAAGCATGTTCAGTCAGATATGTGGTTTCTAACACATTATTAATGGGCTGAGTATGGACTATAGTGAGAATAATTCACTCTCCTTATTTCAGATCTACAAGGACGAACAAAACAGGTAAGCAAACTCCATCCTCTCTCATCAGTGTAAATATGAAAAGTAGTTTATTAGCTCTGTAGTGTTCTAACAGTGAGGTACTGTGGAATGTGTTTGAAATGCCTCTCTCTGTAATAATTACTGCAGTTTAGTAATGACTACATATGTAGGGAACATTTAAAAATATTAAAGTTATTAAATTAATATTTGCCTTTAATATAGTGTGTGTCCCTCAGTGGGGCTGTGAGTGTGTGTCTCTCAGTGGGGCTGTGAGTGTGTGTCTCTCAGTGGGGCTGTGAGTGTGTGTTTCTCAGTGGGGCTGTGAGTGTGTGTCTCTCAGTAGGGCTGTGAGTGTGTGTCTCACAGTGGGGCTGTGTGGCAGAACGCTGGGAGGGATGGAGCCATTTTCTTACAGAATGAAGATCTGATGTTGCTGCTGATAATCTTCTATGGTAATAAAACCACGCCCACAGCACAAGTGACTCCTGAATATTATTGCAGAGCCCAGTGCACACTGGGGGATCCAGAGAAGGTCTCAGGAGTGCTGATTGATGTGGCCAAGCACCTGGGCAATCTGAAGTACAGAGTGTGGGAGAAGATGCTGGGGACTGTTCAATACAGTGAGTACTGGGGGCAGGGAGCTCCACATTGTCACTGTACAGGGGGAATCTTCAGCATCCTTTCCACAAGCTGATGAAGCCAGTCAGAGTCATATTGGTCCTGTCTGTGTAAGAGCCCTGGAGTGAAGAGACTGAGCACCAGTCCTTAATCTCACTGATGCTCTTAATTAAATGCTGCTTTAAGAGTGATACTGTATTTAAGGGGAAGGACAGGAGCTACACAAACACTGACAGGCTTTGCTCCCTCTTACAGGGATTATACAATGTGTGATTTATGAAATATTATCCTTTAGTTCTGGTGCTTCTCTCACACATGTATCTGAGGCTAGAATGTTGTTCTTGTGAAACCCAGTTTATATCATTAGGAGCCCATTGTGTCTGACGGTTTCCCTTTGTGCAGATCAGTGCTGACGTCTCATTTTCTGTCCCTTCAGCTCCTGTGACTCTGGACCCAAACACAGCACATCCCAAACTCTCCCTGTCTGAGGATCTGACCAGTGTGAGATGCAGTGGTGAGAGACAACAGGTTCCTGATAATCCCGAGAGATTTCATACAGGGTGCTGTGTGCTAGGCTCTGAGGGATTCAGCTCAGGGAGACACTGCTGGGATGTAGAAGTGGGGGATAATGAGTACTGGGCGGTGGGTGTGGTTAAAGAGTCCTTCAGCAGGAAAGGGGATGTGGATCCGAGCCCAGCAGTAGGAGTGTGGGGTATTGAGCAGTACAGGAGTGGGAAATACACAGCCATGACCTCCCCACCTACAGTCCTCACTGTGCAGAGGAAACTCCAGAGGGTCAGAGTGCAGCTGGACTGGGACAGGGGGGAGGTGTCATTCTCTGACCGCAGTGACAACACTCCTCTCTACACTTTTAAACACTCCTTCACTGAGAGACTGTTTCCATTCTTTGGTCCGTCTCCTCACAGGATGCAGATCTGTCCACTGTTTCTGTGAGTATAAAATAGCACTGAGGGATTGTGGGTAAACATCCACTGAAATAACAGGGCTTTATTTAGTCACTTCTGAGCAGGTTTATAAAAATATTTGCAGATTAAACAAAAACTAAATTATTTGAATAGTAAATGCTATTTAATTTCTTTGATATAACCTCACAATGTAAATGCTGAGTAATTCCTGTGTTAAATAGTGGTATTGTAAGTACACTGGTATGTGTGTAACGGGAAATAGGCTTAGGACATTGTCAAATTAAATGGATATTAGGCTATTTAAAGGCATGTGAAGCTGTGAACTGTAAAATAGACAGGATGTATGCCCACAAGTGGTAGCCTTACTATTTGAATGCTAGCCTACTGGCTATTAGCTTTCAGTACATTCAGTCAATTGATGCTGCATGTATTACAACTGAAATGTACCTTTGTATGGCAAAGAGATATTGTAACAGATGATTGTGGAAAGAGCAGATTTGTCATAAATAGGAACATTTAAGAAAGTCCTGTTTTCCTGTATGAAACAGGTCTATACTTACCTGTTGTGGGGACCCCCTTAATTGGGACCTGGAACACATGTTATAAAATAAGGAACCGTTGCTAAAACAATAGTATCATAAAATAGTGTATACACACGCACACCCAACCGCACATGACACACACTAAGGCCATACAGACAAACGCACACCACACACCCACATAGACTGTATAACCACACACCTGTAACACACTCTACACACACAGACCATATAACCACACACACCCATCACACACACCCCGACCTTATAACTACACACCCGGGAAACTCACATTGTTCCCATGGCAGCTGTTTGTCTGTCAGCATGGCTGACGGGTGAGGTATAGCAGACAGGTGAGGTATAGCAGTGGGGTGAGGTATAGCAGTCAGGTCAGGTATAGCAGTGGGGTGAGGTATAGCAGACAGGTGAGGTATAGCAGTGGGGTGAGGTATAGCAGAGAGGTGAGGTATAGCAGTGGGGTGAGGTATAGCAGACAGGTCAGGTATAGCAGACAGGTCAGGTATAGCAGTGGCGTGAGGTATAGCAGACAGGTCAGGTAGAGCAGTGGGGTGAGGTATAGCAGACAGGTCAGGTATAGCAGGAAGGTGAGGTATAGCAGACAGGTGAGGTATAGCAGTGGGGTCAGGTATAGCAGACAGGTCAGGTATAGCAGTGGGGTCAGGTATAACAGGGGGGCCAGGTATAGCAGTGGGGTGAGGTATAGTAGCACCTTTGAATATGTGCACATGCCCTCATTTGTTAGGAGTATAACATTGCAAATATGAAAATCTGAAAAAAATATTTTTTTTCTCAATTGGCACAATCTTCATTGATGCAATCTCTTGTGATCACATGTAAAACACTACCATTCAGAACGCTAAACTCAAATCACCAATCACACCATTTACTCCTCATTTGGGCACACCTGTTGCTTTTCAGTGAGCAATCACAGCTTTAGCAATGAAAGGGGCAAAGGTGAGCTCTCCTGTGTTGGAGAACAATGGATGCCAACTTTGCAGAGAGAGGCAGAGTGAGAGTGGGAAGGGGGGGGGGGGGTCATCGGCCAGCGTGTCATTGATCAGGTTCCTGGCCCGCTAGTTTTACGGTTGCTTACTCACTAAAATGGAATGCTTAGACAAAAGCATCAAAACCTTAACTTTTGTAACCATGCCCTAAACAAAGGCACCGAGAGTACAAACACAATGTACACACACAGTGAAATCTCTTGCGATCATTGGAAAAGCAGAGAGAGAGAGAGTGTGTACAATATAGTTCTACAATATTGGGTCTGTCGCAGATCACGCAACATTCCATAATATGAGCCATGTCAGTATATCAACGCTGCCGCATCTTGCAATGAACAGCTGTCCAGTTTTAGTTTGAGTGGAACAGTGTTAGAGTCAAAGATCTTCCCTATGACTGTGCAAATGTCACTGTATTATACTGTAATCGAGTATTGGCAGTAGATTGTGTCCTATTTTCACTGCATAGATCCATTCAGACAGCGCAGTATGTGCCTGAGGCAGGGGCCATTTTGGGCGGCCATATTTTCCCCGTTGCCTGGCCAGGGATGATGTTGCTTGTGATGTGGACGAGGTGATGTGGCCAGACCCTAACAGAAGGTGCAATCTACAAACCATCCACCCCATCCCTTACAATATTATGTCATTATTTTTGTTTCCTTGAGTTTACAGTAACATATTGTATTGATTACTATACTGTAATTCTAATTTTCTTTGTGTTTTTTGCTTGTTGTAAAAACCTGGAATGGAAAAAAAAAAGCTGTATTTATTTTTCTCTGAAGTCTTTCTATTTATGTGTTCGTTGAAATGTGAGTAGATGTACTGTACTGGAACAATCTTTCACAGAAGCCTGTATGAGAAAATGTAAAAGTATACAAAGCACTAAAGACAGCAGTATTTTGTATAAAGTATATCAGAGTGTTGTTGCTACTTTGAAAGCGTAATTCAAATGGTGGATGTGTGTATCATGTTGCAAAAATGCCATTTTGAAAAAGTCTTATTTGGCTTGTGTGTAGAGTTTTGACTCAATGAGGCAAATTCCACAGTGGTCGAGTGTGTACATCACCAAGGCGTCCTCCATCACCATTCAACCCCTGGCCCCGACAATAGTGCCCATCTCATCTCTGTCCTGGACTCACTACATGACATCCTCACTCCAGCCGAGCAGACGGATGGCCCAGAGCAGCCCAGGGACGTTGTCATCAGGGACAACGTGAGTTTCCACCGGGCTGCTCTGGTCCACTACTGGTTAATCGAGCAGCCACGTTTTTCCGTTCTTTATCTACCCGCATATTCTCCATTTACAGCCCTATAGAGGAGTTTTTTTCAGCGTGGCGTTGGAATTGTATAGCTGCTGAAGCATATCAGGGCTGGATTCATCCAGCTGCTGAAGCATATCAGGGCTGGATTCGTCATGCCAGGTGATACTTTCCCCGCTGCTTGGTCTGGGAGAACACTGCCTGTGATGTCGATGAGGTCCTGTGGCCAGACAGAAACGAAAGGCAGGATGCAACCTAATTTTATTTTTCTTTTCAGTATATGCAGAAGGCTTATTTCCTTTTTCTATTGTTTGTCCTGTATGAAGAACACTTTACAAATCCAACTGTGTTTGCTGAGATGTATACAGGATTTCAGAATTTAAAAAATGATATTCTTGTATTTGTGTTTTATATTTGAGTATGAAAACATAGCAGTTTACAACAGGCTACTGAATGTACAGTATGTAGTGTAACACTGGAAATGCAAAAGGCCTAGATTATCATAGTAGTGTTTTCCACTGAGCACCTCAGTGTCCAATTGGTTCTTAGAAATGTCTATTCA
Organism: Conger conger; assembly: GCF_963514075.1. NCBI lineage: Eukaryota > Metazoa > Chordata > Actinopteri > Anguilliformes > Congridae > Conger > Conger conger. The sequence goes on from NC_083766.1 coordinate 62,930,151, forward strand.
TTTGATGGTTTGTGTGTGTCATTTGAAGACAATTTTATTTTGAGGAGACATAACATTGTTTTGAATGCAGTGTTTGCTTTTGCAAGGGATTTGTGGAGTTCTGTGTTTGGTTTTTAGAGTGTTAACAAAATGAGCCACGCTTTCAGAAAACGTGTGTAAGCAATTGAGAGAAACTATAAGCATAAACCTCCTGACTCCTGCTATAGAAGGTTTCTGCAGCAGTGCTTTGAATTTCTGACTGTGTGCACCATATGAAAGCAAAGTTTAATTTTGATGGACGAGTATGTTTTTGAGAAGAGAATTTGAGTTTGGGGTGGATGTTTGAGGTTTGTACTGATTGATGTGTAGTTCTGGGATTGTGTTTATAGTTTTTTGAGAAAAGAGGGAATTGTTTCATAAGTCTCCTTGCAAAAAAATAAAAAACTGTATAAAGTTTAATGTGAACATCTAAAAGAACATCAGAACATATAGATATTGATATCGATATATGTATTTTATTTTATTTTATTTTTTAACTTGAGCTGAACTGTATGCAACAGATGTTCCTCATGCAGCTGGTGCGAAACTGCTGTCAGATCAGCCACTCAGGAAGTGATGGCACTGATAAACTGGGGTGTCAAACAGGAAGAGAGAAGTACAGTTTCTCACAGACGCTTTAGATACACAGTTTTTAAAGATATTTCCTCAGGAATAAAAATAGACAAGGATTAATTTCAAGACATTTCATTTTGAAGAGCAGTAAAGGAAAGTGAAACTAAACAACAGATTTAGCAGAAGCCATTACTGAGCTCAGAACAGACGGAGGTAGAATGGCGTCTGCTTCCTCTCTCCTGGAAGAGGAGCCCTCCTGTCCTGTGTGCTCTGAAATCTTCAGGGATCCTGTTGTCCTGAGTTGCAGTCACAGCTTCTGTAAGGCCTGTCTGCAGCATTGGTGGAGAGAGAAGGGATCTCAGGAGTGCCCAGTTTGCAGGAGAAGATCTTCTATGGATCTTCCTACCAGTAACCTGTCTCTGAGGAATACGTGTGAGGCGTTCTTAAAGGAGAGAAGTCAGAGAGCTGAAGCAGGATCTGAAGTGCTCTGCAGTCTGCACAGTGAGAAACTCAAACTCTTCTGTTTGGAGGATGAAATACCCGTCTGTGTTGTCTGTCAAACTTCAGAACAACATAAAAACCACAAACTACGACCAGTTCAAGAGGCTGCAGGAAAGTACAAGGTAAATGTTTGAGATCAGAATTGAAATGTTCAATTATTTTATTCAATTTATATTTCCAGAATTTAATCTGAAAAGTATTGGTGATTGATTTGTTCTGATCTTTACAAAATTGGGTTTGACTGCATTTTGAGCCCCTAAGTACATGTCACATAACTGGCAGAGTGAGACGGGGAGGGGCAGGAGTGTGGAGACATTCTCAGAGCTATGTTAGGGAGCAGTGCTCAGCATGGGACAGTAGGGGTCAAAGTTCATGCCTCAGGTTATTGTGTTGTATCCTAAATTAAACTTCGGACATTTTCACAATGGAATTTTCACAAAAGAAATAGAGTGTATAAATTCAGTAACTTTCTGCAGTCACACCTGTTCATCCGGCATGTCCTGTCATAGAGGCAGGGCACTGATATGTGTCTCAGTGAGCACACTGTTTTTACTCAAGCTGTGACCTGAGTCTCCATTCTGGCTCCCCTCTGTCTGAGCAGGGGCTCTTGTGCTATCTGTGTAGGTATTGAAGTTTACTGTGGGTCTGGTTCCTCAGTAAAGTGTGGACTCATTTCTTTCTAGGAGAAACTCAGGACTGCACTGGCTCCACTGCAGGAGAAGCTAAAAGCCTTTAATACAGTGAAACTAATATGTGATCAAACAGCAGAGCACATCAAGGTACTGTACTGAGGTCTTTAAATCACAGTGTTGAAAATGCAGCACTGGATTGTGCTGAAATGATGGTGAACAATGTTTATTCCAGAGCCAGGCCCAGCACACAGAGAGACAGATAAAGATGGAGTTTGAGAAACTTCAGCAGTTCCTAAAGGATGAAGAGGCAGCCAGGATCACTGCACTGAGAGAGGAAGAGGAGCAGAAGAGTCAGATGATGAAGAAGAAGATTGAGAAGATGACAGAAGAGATATCATCCCTTTCAGAACAAATCGGAGCCATAGAACAGGAGCTGGGAGCTGAAGACGTCTCATTCCTGCAGGTAAGATCTGTTCACTCTGTATCTGTAGGACTCTATGCAAACTGCTGTTAATGCTCATCAACCTGCTACACCCACACTGTACACATGTATAACCATGTTACAAAAGCACATTTATTTTTCTATATCATATCTAAAGCATGTTCAGTAGCATACAGGCAGATATATGGTTTCTAACACAGTATTAATGGACTTAATATGGACTACAGTGAGAATAATTCACTCTCCTTATTTCAGAGCTACAAGGACACACAAAACAGGTAAGTAAACTCCATCCTCTCTCATCAGTTTAAATATCAAAAAGAGTTTATTAGCTCTGTAGTGTTCTATCAGTGAGGTACTGTGGAATGTGTTTGAAATGCCTCTCTCTGTAATAATTACTGCAGCTTTAGTAATGACTACATATGAAGGGAACATTTTAAAATATTAAAGTTATTAAATTCATATTTCTCTCTAATACAAATACCCCCCATGCTCCTGTGAGTGTGTGTTTCTCAGTGGGGCTGTGAGTGTGTGTCTCTCAGTGGGGCTGTGAGTGTGTGTCTCTCAGTGGGGCTGTGAGTGTGTGTTTCTCAGTGGGGCTGTGAGTGTGTGTCTCAGTGGGGCTGTGAGTGTGTGTCTCTCAGTGGGGCTGTGAGTGTGTGTCTCTCAGTGGGGCTGTGAGTGTGTGTTTCTCAGTGGGGCTGTGTGTGTGTGTCTCTCAGTGGGGATGTGAGTGTGTGTCTCTCAGTGGGGCTGTGAGTGTGTTTCTCAGTGGGGCTGTGAGTGTGTGTCTCTCAGTGGGGCTGTGAGTGTGTGTGTATCTCAGTGAGGCTGTGAGTGTGTGTTTCTCAGTGGGGCTGTGAGTGTGTGTCTCTCAGTGGGGTTGGTCTGTGAGTGTGTGTCTCTAGGTGGGGCTGTGAGTGTGTGTCTCTCAGTGGGGCTGTGTGGCAGAACGCTGGGAGGGATGGAGCCATTTTCTTACAGAATGAAGATCTGATGTTGCTGCTGATAATCTTCTATGGTAATGAAAGCACGCCCACAGCACAAGTGACTCCTGAATGTTATTGCAGAGCCCAGTGCACACTGGGGGATCCAGAGAAGGTCTCAGGAGCGCTGATTGATGTGGCCAAGCATCTGGGCAATCTGAAGTACAGAGTGTGGGAGAAGATGCTGGAGACTGTTCAATACAGTGAGTGCTGGGGGCAGGGAGCTCCACATTGTCACTGTACAGGGGGAATCTTCAGCATCCTTTCCACAAAGCCAGTCAGTGTCATATTGGTTCTGTCTGTGTAAGAGCCCTGGAGTGAAGAGACTGAGCACCAGTCCTTAATCTCACTGATGCTCATAATAAAATGCTGCTTTAAGAGTGATACTGTATTTAAGGGGAAGGACAGGAGCTACACAAACACTGACAGGCTTTGGTCCCTCTTACAGGGATTATACAATGTGTGACTTATAAAATATTATTATCCTTTAGTTCTGGTGCTTCTCTCACACATGTATCTGAGGCTATAATGTTGTTCTTGTGAAACCCAGTTTATATCAGTAGGAGCCCATTGTGCCTGACGGTTTCCCTTTGTGCAGATCAGTGCTGACGTCTCATTCTCTGTCCCTTCAGCTCCTGTGACTCTGGACCCAAACACAGCACATCCACTCCTCTCCCTGTCTGAGGATCTGACCAGTGTGAGACGCAGTGCTAAGAGACTGCAGGTTCCTGATAATCCAGAGAGATTTCATACAGGGTGCTGTGTGCTAGGCTTTGAGGGATTCAGCTCAGGGAGACACTGCTGGGATGTAGAAGTGGGGGATAATGAGTACTGGGCGGTGGGTGTGGTTAAAGAGTCCTTCAGCAGGAAAGGGGTTGTGGATCTGAGCCCAGCAGGAGGAGTGTGGGGTATACAGCAGCACAGGAGTGGGGTATACACAGCCATGACCTCCCCGCTTACAGACCTCACTGTGCAGAGGAAACTCCAGAGGGTCAGAGTGCAGCTGGACTGGGACAGGGGGGAGGTGTCATTCTTTGACCCCAGTGACAACACTCCTCTCTGCACTTTTAAACACTCCTTCACTGAGAAACTGTTTCCATTCTTTGGTCCGTCTCCTCACAGGATGCAGATCTGTCCACTGAAGGTGTCTGTGAGTGTAAAATAGCACTGAGGGATTGTGGGTAAACATCCACTGAAATAACAGGGCTTTATTTAATCACTTCTGAGCAGGTTTATAAAATATTTGCACATAAAACATGAACAAAATTCTCTCTATTATTTGAAACGTGAATGCAAACATTCCGTAGTGTTTCATGAGATTTTGTTTATAACCTCACAATGTTATTGCTGATGGTGGCACGGATTGGCACGGATGGTGCAGTGGGTAGCACTGCCGCCTCACAGCAAGGAGGTCCTGGGTTCGGATCCTATTCGGCCGGGGCCTCTCTGTGTGGTAAGTCTCTCTCCAGTGCAGTATGAACGCAGACAGAGACAAATACGCCCCTCATACGCTGGGTTTGGGTTCATTCCACACTCACTTGAGCTGATCTGAGATCAGTTGTGACACACAGATGTGGTAGCTTTTGGTCTATTTTGGCGTTGACTTCAGATATATGTGCTTTATAGTTACAAGCACCAGAATAAATGAATAAATGAATTATTCTTACATATGCGGTTTGGGGTCAGTGCAGGTCAGTGTTATACAATCAATGCTACAAATGAGTCAGCAGTCAGGATGGCTGAGTGACCCTTACTGAACAGGGTCATAGGCCTCTTTGGTCATTGAGACCGCACTGTGATAAACAACCTCATTACAATAGAAAAGGGGTTATAGCCTTCTTTGTGATTGTCATGACAGTGTGCGTTAGGCAAGCTACGGAAACATAACTTGCTTTTACAGTTTTTTTTATTTGATACATTTCATGAAACAATTCCCCTTTTTCTCAAAAATATTAACACAATCCCAAAAGTACACATCAATCAGTACAAATCTCAAATATCCATACCAACCGCAAATTCTCTTCTCAAAAATCAGAAAGATTCACTGCACTACTGCGAAACCTTTTATAGCAGTGAGTCAGGAGTCACGTATATGCTTATGTTCTGGTTTTCAGATTTTAACCTTTGCAATGTTAGTGTAATGTTCCTGTATTTGTCCTGTGTGTATTTATGTTTATTCTTGTTATTTATTCATTTTTGAAATTGGCTTGTGTTTTCCATTACAGTTCTCATTTGTCATCCCCTGTTATGTCTGCGTCTGAATGTTTATCAGTCTTGTCACTCCCCTGTCTGCGTGCCCCACTATTCGGGTGGTTACGGTAGTTTTCGGGTTTTCAACATTCCTTCTAAAACTCGCGATTCTTACTTCCTGCTTTTTCTTGGTCGTTAAATGTTGTAAAGCACGATTCTTACTAACTACTACTAATCTAGGTTTTGTACAGTACTAATCCGATTAATACACTTACTGTCTGTCTACCTAACTAACTAACAATCACTTTTATTGGGTAGTTTAGAAATATTCACGTAACTAACTCATTAACGCAATCCCTTAGTATTTCTGCACTGTTCTGTAACTCTCCACCCTATGCTATCCCTGATTACTCGTTTAGTTTCAGCGAAGTGTTCACACCTGTCTCTAACTATCACTACGTCTTCAAACTGTGCAAATGTCTACTCCTTAATCCGGAGCCGTATGTTTCACATGTTTTGTTTCGTGCATCCAGTCCGCGTTTTCGTCTCCCTCCCGTTATTAAGTTATTACCCTATTATGTTTCCCCACCTGTTGTCTATTTGTTTAGCCCACCTTTTTCCCAGCCCCGCCTAGATTGTCACCTTCCCTCATGTATTTAAACCTCAGTCTCTGCATTGTTCTTTGTCAGAACGTTGATCAGTTTTAGTGCTGAAGCCTAACTCTTGAGATTCTAGATAGACACCCCTTTGCCTTTTGATTTGTTTGCCTTTCTGCTTTTCGACTTTCTGCTTTGTTTTCTGGTTTTGATTCTTGCCTTCGTCCTCTTGTACTTCAGCCTTTTGATTTTCTGGATTTTTGACCCCCTTTTTTTGGCCTTTCGTTTTTGTCTTTGTATTGGATCTCTTGGCTACTATTTCGGACTATTAAACACGATTTTGGATAATCCTGTGGTCTGCGTTTGGGTTCTCAGAGCGGTACATAACAGTTAGATGATTAACAAATGAGCAAGTGTGCACATTTTGATATTATATTATATTTTGCAGCACTGGAAACTGATGCTGAGTGAAAAGTACTGTACAGTAAACACAACACAGTTGAAGGAAGAAAAATCTGTAGTCAGTTCAAACTGGAGAAGCATTCAAAAAAGGAACTCTGTATATGCAGCAGGACAAACAAAAACAGCAAGAGAATAGTTTACAATTCACACGACCCAGACTGGCTGGCTGGGTCAGGCCGGACTGTGGGCTGGGTCAGGCTGGACTCTGGGCTGGGTCAGGCTGGACTCTGGGCTGGGTCAGGCTGGACTCTGGGCTGGGTCAGGCCAGACTGTGGGCTGGGTCAGGCCGTACCTCACGCATGGCAGTGGAGGACAGCCCACAGGGTCACACTGCCTCCTCGTTGTCCTGGCACCTCAACAATGAGCGCTGGCCAATGAGATTCCTTCCTCTCCTCCGCCCACCGGTTCGTCCGGGTGAACCCCGCCTCATCGACAGAGACGTGCTTGTGGGGTTCGGCCAGAGCATCACGCTCAAATATTCCCTTCAACAAATATTGTGTGTACAGTATTTATTCATACTTCTGGCGATTGGCTGGGCCGAGTTGTAGTCGAGAGCCGGGGCGTGTGTCGCAAGCCAGAAGAAACATTCAGCGAGGCGGAATGCCGAAGGGGAATCCAGGCTTCTGAAACAGGCAGATGGTTGGGGTAGTGGAAGTCAGGCAGGGGTCTTCACAAGCCGGGTCGAGCAGAAGGCAGGCAGCGGAGGCTGGGTGCAACAAGTGGCAGGCGGACGCGGTGGTCAAACAGACAGGGTTCAGAGCGTGGCAGACAGAAGACGTGGGACGAAGAAAAGTCGTAAACAGGGAAAATCAAAACAAGGCACAACAGGGACGATTTCGCAATGAGTGCTGGAAAGAACAGAGCTGACGTAGCAGAGCGGACAGCTGCTCAGAATCACGGTCATTGATTCAGCGGAAACGAGATGCAGATGGAAGTGATCAGCATGCAAAGGGAACAGCACTGGGAACAGGTAGGAAATGGGAGTGGATACTGAACGAGGGATGATTAGTGGGTAATTGGCTAATGTGTTAGTATCTACGCTGATCTAATGTTAGTCGGTTAATAAGTGTCAGTAATTAGGAACGGAGGAGCAGTGGCAGGTGAGAATAATGACGGACGTTAATTGATTAGTTGGTAAATAACTACTCTGGTCTAACGTTAGTTTGATTAATAATGGTTGAGTATGGATCTGTAACTATGCGGAACTGACCCAACCACTGACCGACCTCATATACACCAGGCCTTTGACAGCCCAGGAGAAGGTCCGATGGACACCTGAGGTGGAAGAAGCCTTTATGAAGGTAAAGCGACCGTTAGTTGGCTCTCGGCAGTGCTGGCAAACCCAGACGGAAGTAAACCATTTCAGCAGTCCGTGGACTGCAGAAATGGATTCATGACCTCGGTCTTGACACAAACATTTGGGGGTAAACAGAAACTGGTGGCATATTACTCTACCAGACTAGACCCTGTAGCAAGAGCCATGCCAGTCTGCCTACAAGCTGTAGTGGCTGCAGCAATGGCTGTTCACGCCCCCGCACCGGTAGTGCTATACCGACCGCTCACACTGCTCGGCTCTCCTTTTGCAAACACAGCCGCAGTGAGGCCTGCGGCTGTGCGAGCAGGTCTGCTGGACGTTTCTCTCGGAAATGCCGACCTTGTCACGTCCGTGGATGGATCGTGCAAATAGAACGATGCCGGAGAAAATTGCAGTGGGCACGCGGTAGTCATGGCTACAAGCAAAAGCTTCACCTTCCCACTGCTCTGCTCAAGCGGCTGAATTACATTACATCACATTATTGGCGTTTGGCAGACGCTCTTATCCAGAGCGACGTACAGTTGCTTAGACTAAGCAGGAGACAATCCTCCCCTGGAGCAATGCAGGGTTAAGGGGCCCTGCTCAAGGGCCCAGCGGCTGTTCGGATCTTATTGTGGCGACACCGGGGATTAGAACCACCGACCTTGTGTGTCCCGGCTGCCGGCCAGTCGCGAATTGCTATAACAGATTTTTTGACCTAAGGTGACCCCCTCTCTTGAAATAAGGGTTTGAATCCAGCCACTTATCAACAGAATATGATCTGGCTGTTATTTAAAAATGATAAACTTCACCTTTTTAAGTTAATGTGATCCACTCAAGTGATGTTTTATGATAACCATTTATAGCAACTTATAAAAAGAAAAGGAAAATATATAAATATAAAGTGACAATGGGTCCTCACTGATGGGTGTAATACTCAATTCTAGTTTTGAGTACGATTCCTGTCATAAACATTTGTTTCCCCGCCTCAGATAACAGCCTGAAAAGGGTATTCAAAGCCATTCCGAATAGCGGGATTAAGATAAAGTCCACTGAATCCAGAGTGCATTGCCTGTATCTGTGACAAATGCTGTTCCTGCAAATAAACATAATTTTTCAGTTAAAAAGACTCCTTTTTTTACACCTTATCATGAGACAAATAAACATGAAGCAGTCTGCCAAGTGGGTCAAATACAGGTACTAATATATCGCATCCGTAGTGGTTTAGGACTACCATTGAGAATGAATGGGTTTCGGTTTAGGGCGTTTTAGCTAAACAATAAAAGCTCTGGTGTAAAACGCGAAACAGCGCCACGGCTCCGTTGCGGTCGACGCGGTGGCCGAAAATATATCGCATCCGTCGTGGTTTAGGACTCTACCATTGAGAATGAATGGGTTTCGGTTTAGGGCGTTTTTTAGCATGCAAATTGGCTGAGGCAAAAACGGCAAAAATCTTTACGGACAGCCAGTACACACACTCCACATGTCATGAGTTTGCAGGGCAGTGGAGAAACAGGCATGGTGACCTCCACAGAAAAACCAAAACAACACAAAGAACTGATATTGGCACTAATAGACACTGCAGTTCCCGAAACAATTGGCCATTATAAAATGTGCGGCACACACAGGGAAACAAGATATGGTATCGCTGGGCAACAAAAAAGCTGATGAAGCAGCAAAACACACAATCTCTGTAATGGCACATACAACAGGACAAAATTACAGGATATGCAAAAACAAACACTAGAACCAGAAAAAAAGATTCTGGGAGAAACATAACTAAGAGGCAGATAAAAATTAAAACGGTGTAGAGCCATCATTAGGAGCGTTGTAATGATCAACAGACTGATTCACACCCCACACCCTGGAATGCAAAGGGAATAGTGGTTCGGTTCCCCTGCGTCTCCAACTATAGGAGCAGGAAAAAGTAACACCGTGAAACAATACCAATTTTAGCCTGATTCATGTCATCTGTGAAGTTCTAAAATGCATAGAAGTTGAGGTCCTTCATGCTTGTTTTGTCACCACACACGTTATAAAATAAGGATCCATTGTTGCTAAAACAATGGTATCATAAAATAGTGTATAGACACACACCCAAACCGCACATTACACACACTAAGGTCATGCAGACAAACGCCCCACACACACCCATAACATACATCCAGAAACTCCCAGGGCAGATAAGTCACATATAGCAGATCGGTGAGGTATAGCAGACAGGTCAGGTATAGCAGATCGGTGAGGTATAGCAAGAGGTACTGCTTAAATGGTTACACAAATAAGTCTCTCAATCCAATCTACTGTCACCAGGCTCCTTGTTTATTATATTTATGCATACAGACTGATAAACAGTGGCGGCACGGATGGTGCAGTGGGTAGCACTGCCGCCTCACAGCAAGGAGGTCCTGGGTTCGAATCCCCGTCGGCTGGGGCCTCTCTGTGTGGAGTTTGCATGTTCTCCCCGTGTCTGCGTGGGTTTCCTCCGGGAACTCCGGTTTCCTCCCACAGTCCAAAGACATGCAGGTTAGGCTGATTGGAGAGTCTAAATTGCCCGTAGGTATGAGTGTGTGAGTGAATGGTCTGTGTGCCCTGCGATGGACTGGCGACCTGTCCAGGGTGTATTCCTGCCTTTCGCCCAATGTATGCTGGGATAGGCTCCAGCCCCCCTGCGACCCTGTTCAGGATAAGCGGGTTAAGATAATGGATGGATGGATGGATGGACTGATAAACAATACAGTAATTTAGACTGTAAAGGTAAAATACATAAAATTCCCAGCTCATGACTTTGGCTCATGTTTTGAGTATTTTAAGACTTTATTCATCGCTTGCAAGCCAATAAAGAATTGGGGGTATGTGCTTACCGACACTTTCACCAAAATGCAACAGGGGGCCGTCCCCTTTTTACCTGTCTCTTCGCTTAACACATGACAGAGTTTTAAGCTGTCTAATCATTCACCAGTCTTGTCCAAGGTACAATGTTTAAGATTTCTAAAGATGTTTACTACCAAAGGGTATGTGTATCATATTGCGTATCCTATTGTGGTGGCCTGTAGCATAGTGGTTAAGGGACGTGACTCAGTGTAGCACAGTAAGATCTGCACAGCCATTGGGCCCATGAACAAGACCCTTAACCCTACATTGTCTCCTGCTTAGTCTAATCAACTGTACGTCACACTGGATAAGAGCATCTGCCAAACACAATTAATGTAATATTGATTGCTCATCAGGGGGCTGGGTTGGTGTGAGCGCATTAAATACACAGAAGTCAGGGCTTGATATCATACCTTATCTTTTCTTGTAAACAGCCTCCCCTTATCAACTTGCCACAAGCTGCAGTCTGAATATTCCAGCTCAGCAGTTTGGCAAGCTGTCTTAACGTATAAAAACACAGTTTATGCAAACTTATACATTGTAGGATTTATAAAATTTCCCTCTACAATCAGCCCAAAATGACTTTGGCTCTGCCCCAAATTACTTGGGCTCAGCCCCAAATGTATTCAAACCTTGGTGACGCCCTTGGTGTAGGGAAAATTCACAGAGCAGGAGATCCCCCCTCCCCCCCTAAAAGTGCAAATCAAAATCAGACTCTGCCCTAATGAACAAGCTGGTTCCTTCAACGCTCTCAAAGATGTATGTTAAGAGTGTATCAATATATATGTATACACAACATGTAATCAATATATCATATGTATGCTGTTTTATTAAATTGAATGAACCTAGAACCTTTTTATAACTGAGCTTATGAAAACGCAAGAAACCACAGTGTACACTGTCAAAAAGACAGCAAAGACTGCAAGTTAAAGAATTACATTTACTCACTTAGAAGTAGTGATCAGATGTGTAGTATTATATATTCAATGATTTCTCTGATGTTTATTATATATTTTCTATGATTTCACTGCTGTTCAGTATGTCTATACTTTCTATGACTTATTTTTATATTTTCACTGATGTCTATCATATAATTGCTATGATTTTGATTTGACTGCTGTTTAGTACATCTGTATACTCTTTATGACTTATTACTGATAAATATCGTTGTTAGAAATGCATAAGTGACCCACATGTAATCCAAAGTTAAGTAAAATGATTAATATGAGGTGGAAAGCACCAAAAATGATCTATAGGTCGTAGAAAGTTCTGGAAAACACTATATAGTGAATAGCACCGTGTTTCACATGTTTTTCATGTTAATGATTTCAGTTTGTTAGAAGACACAGCCTAAAAAGCAAGATGTATGTAAAAAGATTGTCACGTTTCATGTTGTCATGTCATGTTATATAGTTACTGTCATTGTTTTGCAAATGTTATGTCACAATTTATGTTCCATGTTATGTTGTACTGTTCATTGATTTAGCATACACTTTTTCGTGTCTTTCTGCAAACCTTGCATTCCTGCTTTCTCTCTCTCCCTTTCTGTCACTCACACCCTAATTGTTTCAATTTCCCTTGTCTTTTTACTAAATCTACTAATGCTAGATCAGGATTGGGTAATACTAACATACTAATCATGTGTTCATGTTACCTTACATTTCTTGTGCATGTCATTTACTAATTTACTAATGCTAGGGCAGGATAGGTTTATTACTAACGATTACTAATTACCTTGTTAACTTGTCAATCCTCCACACCTGATTTCCATTCTCTTGCTGCTCTCAAGCTAATTGTCTACACCTGTCTACACCTGCATAAAAGCTCAGTTTCATGCCATGTCTGTGCAAAATGGTTTGCCTCCTGGTCGCTTGAGTGGTTAAACCGAACCGAACCGAACCGAACCGAACCGAACCGAACCGAACCGAACCGAACCGAACCGAACCGAACCGAACCGAACCGAACCGAACCGAACCGAACCGAACCGAACCGAACCGAACCGAACCGAACCATTGTTGACCCTTTATGATCCAAGCCTGTTTTTGACCATTGTTTATTGATTTCTGTTTTGTTGACCATCGCCTGCCTGTACCATGACTTTGCCTGCAGTTTTTGTGCTTTTGCCCTGCGGAGCAGACTTCGATCTTGACTCTTGCACCGTCATTGACCCTGAGCCTGCCTACCGTCCACAGCCTGTGCTTCTGCCCCACTGACAGCCTTCCATTGCTTGTTTTTTGACTACGCTCTCTGGATTTCCCTGAATAAAACCCTGACGGGACTTAACTACACCATTGTTTCTGAGTCGTGCATTTTGGGTCCAAACCCCCCACGCACCTGTCTCAAAGATCCTTCTTTCTTTTGGAAATCAATGGGGCAATTCGCCACAATGGTTTCAGGGCTGAAAAGTAAATACCTGAAATATTACATTACTGGCATTTGGCAGATGCTCTTATCCAGAGCAACATACAGTTGATTAGACTAAGCAGACAATCCTCCCCTGGAGCAATGCAGGGTTAAAGGCCTTGCTCAAGGGCCCAACGGCTGTGCAGGTCTTATTGTGGCTACACCAGGATTAGGACGACTGACCTTGCGTGTCCCAGTCATTTACCTTAACCACTACATTACAGGCCACCTGGTAATATAGCCAAGTCATATGATGGTTTTCAAGAAAGCTATTGGTTGTGCTGAGAAGGACTGTGCATAAAATGAGAGTTTAGTCTGATATTCAAGGTTGGAAATCTGAGGATCAGCTGTTATGCAAGTGTGCCACAATAGTCAAATTTTCTGCAGACCTTGCTGTCGCGGGATCTTTCACCTCTTGGACTTGTTTTACAACTGATTGGAGATTGGACCTTGAGAGCTACCATTTCTTAGCAACGATACTGGCAGTGAAGAAAAGTAAAACTAAGCAACATTTTTAGCAGAAGACATTACTGAGCTCAGACAGAGACAGAATGGCGTCTGGATCTTCTCTCCTGGAAGCAGTACTGGGATGAGAAGGGATCTCAGGAGTGCCCAGTTTGCAGGAGAAGATCTTCTGAGGATGAACCTCCCTGTAACCTGTCTCTGAGGAATACCTGTGAGGCGTTCTTAAAGGAGAGAAGTCAGAGAGCTGAAGCAGGATCTGAAGTGCTCTGCAGTCTGCACAGTGAGAAACTCAAACTCTTCTGTCTGGATGATTATGAACACCTTTGTGTCAACTGTTTAACAGGATCACACAGAAATCACAACTTCTGTCCAATGGAGGAGGCTGTGCTGAAATCTAAAGTAAGTAAATAAATGATTCTCGAAACTGCAAACAAGTTTGGTGGATCAAATACTGCTTTGTTTGTGAAAACCTCAGAAAAACATGAAAACCACAAACCTTGACCAGTTTTAGAGGCTGCAGAAACGTAAAGGTAGCTGTTTGAAAACAGAATTGAAACTTAAATTGTTTAATTATTGTTTGCTTGTAAACAGAATGAAGTTTTTATTTTACAAATTTCATTTGTATATTCTTGGTGAATGAAAATTATTTGGATTATGAAAAGGTTGGTTTTGTGGTGCGCTTGGTGAAGCTTATCAAGCAGCTCAACTCAAAACATAATAAAAAAATATATATTTTATTAATTATTAATTATTAATATTCAATCATTTTTATTGAATATTAATAATTCAATAATGAAGTATTTACTGTAGTTCCAAAGAGGAACCATTTTAGTTCTCAGGCCTGACTGCAGTTTGAGCTCCTAACTATGTGTCACATGACCGACAGAGAGAGACAGGGGGGAGGGGCAGGAGTGTGGAGACATTTTCAGAGCTGTGTTAAATGTTATTTAGCATGGAACAGTATCGTAAATTAGACATTTTTTGAATGGAATTTTCACAAAAAAATAGAGTGTATAAGTTTTGTAACGTTCTGCAATCACACCTGTTTACCTGGCATGTCCTGTCATAGAGGCAGGGCACTGATAGGTCTCAGTGAGCAGTGTTTTACACAAGCTGTGACCTGAGTCTCCATTCTGGCTCCCCTCTGTCTGAGCAGGGGCTCTTGTGCTGTCTGTGTAGGTATTGAAGTTTACTGTGGGTCTGTTTCCTCAGTAAAGTGTGAACTCTTTCCAGGAGAAACTCAGGACTGCACTGGCTCCACTGCAGGAGAAGCTAGAAGCCTTTAATGCAGTGAAACTAATCTATGATCAAACAGCAGAGCACATCAAGGTACTGTACTGAGGTCTTTAAATCACAGTGTTGAAAATGCAGCAATGGATTGCGCTGAAATGATGGTGAATAATGTTTATTCCAGAGCCAGGCCCAGCACACAGAGAGACAGATAAAGATGGAGTTTGAGAAACTTCAGAAGTTCCTAAAAGAGGAAGAGGCAGTCAGGATCACTGCACTAAGGGAGGAAGAGGAGCAGAAGAGTCAGATGATGAAGGAGAAGATTGAGAAGATGACTGAAGAGATATCATCCCTTTCAGAACAAATCAGAGCCATAGAACAGGAGCTGGGAGCTGAAGATGTCTCATTCCTGCAGGTAAACCCTGTTCACTCACTGTTTGTAAGACTCTATACAAACTGCTGTTAATGCTCACACACATTCATTTATACAATATAGTATTCTCTTAAGCACCATTTCATGTGAACTAGCAAATATCATCAAATCTCTTTATACTTATCTGGCTTGATAAAGCTTTGGTCTCCTTTTTATCATCAACCTGCTACACCCACACTAAACATGAATAACCATGTTAATTAGCAGCACATTTATTTTTCTATGTCATATCTAAAGCATGTTCAGTCAGATATGTGGTTTCTAACACATTTTTAATGGACTGAGTATGGACTATAGTGAGAATAATTCACTCTCCTTATTTCAGAGCTACAAGGACACACAAATCAGGTAAGCAAACTCCATCCTCTCTCATCAGTTTAAATATGAAAAGTAGTTTATTAGCTCTGTAGTGTTCTAACAGTGAGGTACTGTGGAATGTGTTTGAAATGCCTCTCTCTGCAATAATTACTGCAGTTTAGTAATGACTACATATGAAGGGAACATTTTAAAATATTAAAGTGAACAAATTCATATTTGCCTCTAATATAGTATGTGTCCCTCAGTGGGGTGGGGCAGTTAGTGTGTGTCTCTTAGTGGGGCTGTGAGTGTATGTCTCTCAGTGGGGCTGTGAGTGTGTGTCTCTCAGTGGGGCTGTGAGTGTGTGTCTCTCAGTGGGGCTGTGAGTGTGTCTCTCTCAGTGGGGCTGTGAGTGTGTGTCTCTCAGTGGGGCTGTGAGTGTGTGTCCCTCAGTCGGGCTGTGAGTGTGTGTCTCTCAGTGGGGCTGTGAGTGTGTGTCTCTCAGTGGGGCTGTGAGTGTGTGTCTCTCAGTGGGGCTGTGTGGCAGAACGCTGACAGGGATGGAGCCATTTTCTTACAGAATGAAGATTTGATGTTGCTGCTGATAATCTTCTATGGTAATGAAACCACGCCCACAGCACAAGTGACTCCTGAATATTATTGCAGAGCCCAGTGCACACTGGGGGATCCAGAGAAGGTCTCCGGAGCACTGATTGATGTGGCCAAGCACCTGGGCAATCTGAAGTACAGAGTGTGGGAGAAGATGCTGGGGACTGTTCAATACAGTGAGTACTGGGGGCAGGGAGCTCCACATTGTCACTGTACAGGGGGAATCTTCAGCATCCTTTCCACAAGCTGATGAAGCCAGTCAGAGTCATATTGGTCCTGTCGGTGTAAGAGCCCTGGAGTGAAGAGACTGAGCACCAGTCCTTAATCTCACTGATGCTCATAATAAAATGCTGCTTTAAGAGTGATACTGTATTTAAGGGGAAGGACAGGAGCTACACAAACACTGACAGGCTTTGCTCCCTCTTACAGGGATTATACAATGTGTGACTTATGAAATATTATCCTTTAGTTCTGGTGCATCTCTCACACATGAATCTGAAGCTATAATGTTGTTCTTGTGAAACCCAGTTTATATCATTAGGAGCCCATTGTGTCTGACGGTTTCTCTTTGTGCAGATCAGTGCTGACGTCTCATTCTCTGGCCCTTCAGCTCCTGTGACTCTGGACCCAAACACAGCACATCCCAAACTCTCCCTGTCTGAGGATCTGACCAGTGTGAGATGCAGTGGTGAGAGACAACAGGTTCCTGACAATCCAGAGAGATTTCATACAGGGTGCTGTGTGCTAGGCTCTGAGGGATTCAGCTCAGGGAGACACTGCTGGGATGTAGAAGTGGGGGATAATGAGTACTGGGCGGTGGGTGTGGTTAAAGAGTCCTTCAGCAGGAAAGGGGATGTGGATCCGAGCCCAGCAGGAGGAGTGTGGGGTATAGAGCTGTACAGGAGTGGGAAATACACAGCCATGACCTCCCCACGTACACTACTCACTGTGCAGAGGAAACTCCAGAAGGTCAGAGTGCAGCTGGACTGGGACAGGGGGGAGGTGTCATTCTCTGACCGCAGTGACAACACTCCTCTCTACACTTTTAAACACTCCTTCACTGAGAGACTGTTTCCATTCTTTGGTCCGTCTCCTCACAGGATGCAGATCTGTCCACTGTTTCTGTGAGTATAAAATAGCACTGAGGGATTGTGGGTAAACATCCACTGAAATATCAGGGCTTTATTTAGTCACTTCTGAGCAGGTTTATAAAAATATTTGCAGATTAAACAAAAACTAAATTATTTGAAAAATAAATGCAATTTAATTTTTTTGATATAACCTCACAATGTTAATGCTGAGTAATTCCTGTGTTAAATGGTGGTATTGTAAGTACACTGGTGTGTGTGTAATGAGTTGAGTGTAATAAATACACCAGTGGAATCACTCCAGACTGCTGTGTGTTGGGTAAGCTATGGAAAACGAACTTGCGTGATTAGCCTCATCTCTGTAGTGTGTGTTTGCTCAGTACGTGTGTGTACCTTTACTGAACCACTGGGTGGCGCCATTTACTGTCCTGTCATTTCCATCCTGACCAAGGCACCAGTTTTCGATATGAAGTCGCTCATCATAGTCAGTTTTAACCGACTTCCCCTGAAGAGTTCCCGGATTTAAAAAAAAGTTCGGATTAAACCTATTTTTGCCCCGATGTTTTCATTTTCTCATTGATGTTTCTCCTTTGAAATGTTTTTGGAATTAAAAGCTATTTGGTTCTCCGGATCATTGCCGTTGTCGGTAAATGAGGGTATGCAGCTTTAAGAGTGGGAATCATGGGGGTTGTTTCTGTTTTGAGTGTTCTGATTGGTCCGTGTGCGTTTTTAGTTGTTGCGTGGCGTTTTGAAAGCGATCATGGCCGCGCAGAAAAGCCCGTCGTAATGTAATTATTTTCGGTGCAATAAAGGAAGCAAATGCCGAAGCAATCTTCGTTCCTGCAGCCGAAACCAATTAAGTCTTTAAGTTGGGTATTACATAATTCGCAGCTTCGGCCCTGGAATCGAAAAGGAATAGTGGTTCGCTCTCCCAACTAGGTGACGGTTCGGAGACAGCAGGAAAAAGTAACGCCGTGAAACAATACCAATTTTAGCCGGATTCGTGTCTTCTGTGAAGTTCTAAAGTGCATAGAAGTTGAGGTCCTCCCATGATTTTGTCACCACATGTGTGACGCTCACAATTGTTTGCTCACATTCAGTGTTTAATTGTTAACGTAATGTTATGGAGATGAGCCAGATTTATTTTTAATATCGCTTCTAAAGTTGCACCATGTAATTCCCAGTAGGGGGCGCTGTGGTTTATTGAGCGCCTGTGGGATACAGTGTGTTGAGCAGGCTTGTTTCTTCAGAAGTAAACGGCCTGATGAACGAACACATCTAATATCTCTTGTTTCACATTTTCCATGTTTGAAACAGGTTAGTAGTGTCAATAGCTATGATTAAACGAACAAAATGTTAAATAACAGAAATGTGACTTGTAGATCACGAAAGTTCAAGCCAAATGGTTGATTGTATGGCATGTTTGACCGAATAGAAAAGTAGAAAAGTTAGCTAGCTACCGTTACTCTGCTGTTATTGGCTTTGTCACAACAAATTGAGGGGGATAGAATTTGTTGCGACAGCTTCATGCCAGGTTACGTCGTAACAAGAATGTTGATCTAGAAAATGGCGGCTCGCGCCAGTGTACAATATTTATTTTGTTTTATTTCGGCCCCGGGTCACTTGTATGTTTATATAAAGGCTCTAATAAAGGTTTGTAATGTAGTGTTAAAATGAATGTGTCCTAAGGTTAAATGAATTATTTCAAATGACTGGTGATGATTCAAGACAATTGGTTAATTCTTAGGATTTAGGACTGAGTATTCGAGATGAGAGACTCATCCATCATAGATCTCAAGTTAATGTGTTTGTTTACAGTATGTGTGTTTGTTTAACATGGGAAATAGGCTGATTCATGAGGACATTGTCAAATTAAATGCATATTAGGCTATTTGAAGCCATGTGAAGCTGTGAACTGTAAAATAGACAGGATGTATGCCCACAAGTTGTAGCCTTACTATATGAATGCTAGCCTACTGGCTATTAGCTTTCAGTAAATTCAATCAATTGATGCTGCATGTATTACAACTGAAATGTACCTTTGTATGGCAAAGAGATATTGTAACAGATGATTGTGGAAAGAGCAGATTTGTCATAAATAGGAACATGTAATAAAGAAGAAAACAGCCTGATGTGCAAACACATCTAATGTGTCCTGTTTCACATTTTCCCTGTTTAAAACAGATCTATACTTACCTGTTGTGGGGACCCCCTTAATTGGGACCTGGAACACATGTTATAAAATAAGGAACCGTTGCTAAAACAATGGTATCATAAAAGTGTACACACACACACACCCAACCGCACATGACACACACTAAGGTCATACAGACAAACGCACACCACACACCCACACAGACTGTATAACCACACACCTGTAACACACTCTACACACACACCCATCACACACACCCCAACCTTATAACTACACACCCATGAAACTCACATTGTTCCCATGGCAGCTGTTTGTCTGTCAGCATGGCTGACGGGTGAGGAATAGCAGTGGGGTGAGGTATAGCAGACAGGTGAGGTATTGCAGACAGGTCAGGTATAGCAGTGGGGTGAGGTATAGCACACAGGTCAGGTATAGCAGTGGGGTGAGGTATAGCACACAGGTGAGGTATAGCAGTGGGGTCAGGTATTGCAGACAGGTCAGGTATAGTAGGGGGGTGATCTTGCGTGATCTCATTGGAAAAGCAGAGAGAGAGAGAGTGTGTACAATATAGTTCTACAATATTGGGTCTGTCGCAGATCACGCAACATTCCATAATATGAGCCATGTCAGTATATCAACGCTGCCGCATCTTGCAATGAACAGCTGTACAGTTTTAGTTTGAGTGGAACAGTGTTAGAGTCAAAGACCTTCCCTATGACTATGTGCAAATGTCACTGTATTATACTGTAATCGAGTATTGGCAGTAGATTGTGTCCTATTTTCACTGCATAGATCCATTCAGACAGCGCAGTATGTGCCTGAGGCAGGGGCCATTTTGGGCGGCCATATTTTCCCCGTTGCCTGGCCAGGGATGATGTTGCTTGTGATGTGGACGAGGTGATGTGGCCAGACCCTAACAGAAGGTGCAATCTATAAACCATCCACCCCATCCCTTACAATATTCTGTCATTATTTTTGTTTCCTTGAGTTTACAGTAACATATTGTATCGATTACTATACTGTAATTCAAATTTTCTTTGTGTTTTTTGCTTGTTGTAAAAACCTGGAATTGAAAAAAAAAAAAGCTGTATTTATTTTTCTCTGAAGTCTTTCTATTTATGTGTTTGTTGAAATGAGAGTAGTTGTACTGTACTGGAACAATCTTTCACAGAAGCCTGTATGAGAAAATGTAAAAGTATACAAAGCACTAAAGACAGCAGTGTTTTGTATGAAGTACATCCTTGTGTTGTTGCTGCTTTGAAAGCGTAATTCAAATGGTGGATGTGTGTATCATGTTGCAAAAATGCCATTTTGAAAAACAATTGTTAGGTTTTGATTGCAACGTTTCATTTTGCCACAGAAGTGAGATGTTATGTGTTTTATTTGGCTTGTGTGTAGAGTTTTGACTCAATGAGGCAAATTCCACAGTGGTCGAGTGTGTACATCACCAAGGCGTCCTCCATCACCATTCAACCCCTGGCCCCTACAATAGTGCCCATCTCATATCTGTCCTGGACTCACTACACGACATCCTCACTCCAGCCGAGCAGACGGATGGCCCAGAGCAGCCCAGGGACGTTGTCATCAGGGACAACGTGAGTTTCCACCGGGCTGCTCTGGTCCGCTACTGGTTCATCGAGCAGCCACGTTTTTCCGTTCTTTATCTACCAGCATATTCTCCATTTACAGCCCTATAGAGGAGTTGTTTTCAGCTTGGGGTTGGAAGGTATATGAACGCAGGCCCTATGAGCTTATACCCCTAAAAGCAATGGAGGAAGCATGTGGTGATGTAGCGGCTGAAGCATATCAGGGCTGGATTCATACAGCTGCTGAAGCATATCAGCTGGATTCATCTAGCGGCTGAAGCATATCAGGGCTGGATTCATACAGCGGCTGAAGCATATCGGCTGGATTCGTACAGCTGCTGAAGCATATCAGGGCTGGATTCATACAGCTGCTGAAGCATATCAGGGCTGGATTCATTCAGCTGCTGAAGCATATCAGGGCTGGATTCGTATAGCTGCTGAAGCATATCAGGACTGGATTCATTCAGCTGCTGAAGCATATCAGGGCTGGATTCATCCAGCGGCTGAAGCATATCAGGGCTGGATTCATTCAGCTGCTGAAGCATATCAGGGCTGGATTCGTATAGCTGCTGAAGCATATCAGGGCTGGATTCGTATAGCTGCTGAAGCATATCGGCTGGATTCATACAGCTGCTGAAGCATATCAGGGCTGCATTCATACAGCTGCTGAAGCATATCAGGGCTGGATTCATACAGCTGCTGAAGCATATCAGGGCTGCATTCATACAGCTGCTGAAGCATATCAGGGCTGGATTCATACAGCTGCTGAAGCATATCAGGGCTGGATTCATACAGCGGCTGAAGCATATCAGGGCTGGATTCGTATAGCTGCTGAAGCATATCAGGGCTGGATTCGTATAGCTGCTGAAGCATATCGGCTGGATTCATACAGCTGCTGAAGCATATCAGGGTTGGATTCATACAGCTGCTGAAGCATATCAGGGCTGGATTCATACAGCTGCTGAAGCATATCGGCTGGATTCATACAGCTGCTGAAGCATCAGGGCTGGATTCATACAGCTGCTGAAGCATATCAGGGCTGGATTCATACAGCTGCTGAAGCATATCAGGGCTGGATTCATACAGCTGCTGAAGCATATCAGGACTGGATTCATTCAGCTGCTGAAGCATATCAGGGCTGGATTCATCCAGCGGCTGAAGCATATCAGGGCTGCATTCATACAGCTGCTGAAGCATATCAGGGCTGGATTCATACAGCTGCTGAAGCATATCAGGGCTGGATTCATACAGCGGCTGAAGCATATCAGGGCTGGATTCGTATAGCTGCTGAAGCATATCAGGGCTGGATTCGTATAGCTGCTGAAGCATATCGGCTGGATTCATACAGCTGCTGAAGCATATCAGGGCTGCATTCATACAGCTGCTGAAGTATATCATTGCTGGATTCATACAGCTGCTGAAGCATATCA
Organism: Conger conger; assembly: GCF_963514075.1. Taxonomy (NCBI): domain Eukaryota; kingdom Metazoa; phylum Chordata; class Actinopteri; order Anguilliformes; family Congridae; genus Conger; species Conger conger. The sequence continues at coordinate 62,952,415 of NC_083766.1, forward strand.
GGGCTGCATTCATACAGCTGCTGAAGCATATCGGCTGGATTCATACAGCTGCTGAAGCATCAGGGCTGGATTCATACAGCTGCTGAAGCATATCAGGGCTGGATTCATACAGCTGCTGAAGCATATCAGGGCTGGATTCATACAGCTGCTGAAGCATATCAGGACTGGATTCATTCAGCTGCTGAAGCATATCAGGGCTGGATTCATCCAGCGGCTGAAGCATATCAGGGCTGCATTCATACAGCTGCTGAAGCATATCAGGGCTGGATTCATACAGCTGCTGAAGCATATCAGGGCTGGATTCATACAGCGGCTGAAGCATATCAGGGCTGGATTCGTATAGCTGCTGAAGCATATCAGGGCTGGATTCGTATAGCTGCTGAAGCATATCGGCTGGATTCATACAGCTGCTGAAGCATATCAGGGCTGCATTCATACAGCTGCTGAAGTATATCATTGCTGGATTCATACAGCTGCTGAAGCATATCAGGGCTGCATTCATACAGCTGCTGAAGCATATCAGGGCTGGATTCATACAGCTGCTGAAGCATCAGGGCTGGATTCGTATAGCTGCTGAAGCATATCAGGGCTGGATTCATACAGCTGCTGAAGCATCAGGGCTGGATTCGTATAGCTGCTGAAGCATATCAGGGCTGGATTCGTATAGCTGCTGAAGCATATCGGCTGGATTCATACAGCTGCTGAAGCATATCAGGGTTGGATTCATACAGCTGCTGAAGCATATCAGGGCTGGATTCATACAGCTGCTGAAGCATATCGGCTGGATTCATACAGCTGCTGAAGCATCAGGGCTGGATTCATACAGCTGCTGAAGCATATCAGGGCTGGATTCATACAGCTGCTGAAGCATATCAGGGCTGGATTCATACAGCGGCTGAAGCATATCAGGGCTGGATTCGTATAGCTGCTGAAGCATATCAGGGCTGGATTCGTATAGCTGCTGAAGCATATCAGGGCTGGATTCATACAGCTGCTGAAGCATCAGGGCTGGATTCGTACAGCTGCTGAAGCATATCAGGGCTGGATTCATACAGCTGCTGAAGCATATCAGGGCTGGATTCGTATAGCTGCTGAAGCATATCAGGGCTGGATTCGTACAGCTGCTGAAGCATATCAGGGCTGGATTCGTACAGCTGCTGAAGCATATCAGGGCTGGATTCGTACAGCTGCTGAAGCATATCGGCTGGATTCATACAGCTGCTGAAGCAAATCAGGGCTGGATTCGTATAGCTGCTGAAGCATATCAGCTGGATTCATACAGCTGGTGAAGCATATCAGGGCTGGATTCATACAGCTGCTGAAGCATATCAGGGCTGGATTCGTACAGCTGCTGAAGCATATCAGGGCTGGATTCGTCATGCCAGGCGATACTTTCCCTGCTTCTTGGTCTGGGAGAACATTGCCTGTGATGTCAATGAGGTCCTGTGGCCAGACAGAAACGAAAGACAGGATGCAGCCTAATTTTCTTTTTCTTTACAGTATACACCCGGGACAGGTTGCCAGTCCATCGCAGGGCACACACACCATTCACTCACACACTCATACCTACGGGCAATTTGGACTCTCCAATCAGCCTAACCTGCATGTCTTTGGACTGTGGGAGGAAACCGGAGTACCTGGAGGAAACCCACGCAGACACAGGGAGAACATGCAAACTCCGCACAGAGGGGGCCCTGGCCGACGGGGATTCGAACCCAGGACCTCCTTGCTGTGAGGCGGCAGTGCTACCCACTGCACCGTCCATGCCGCCTGAGATGTATACAGGATTTCAGAATAGAAAAGAATTATATTCTTGTATTTCTGTGTTTTATATTTGAGTTTGAAAACATAACAGTTTACAACAGGCTACTGAATGTACAGTATGTAGTGTAACACTGGAAATGCAAAAGGCCTAGATTATCATAGTAGTGTTTTGTGTTTGTTTGTGATTGTGTTTATAGTTTTTTGAGAAAAGAGGGAATTGCTTCATAAGTCTCCTAGCAAATCTCCTGATCGACTTCTCGTCTTCTCATTGGCTCCGGTGTAAAACGCGAAACAGCGCCACGGCTCCGTTGCGGTCCACGCGGTGGCCGAAAATATATCGTAGTGGTTTAGGACTACCATTGAAATGAATGGGTTTCGGTTTAGGGCGTTTTTTAGCATGCAAATTGGCTTACGGACAGCCAGTACACACACTCCACATGTCATGTGTTTGCAGGGCAGTGGAGAAACAGGCATGGTGACCTCCACAGGAAAACCAACACAACACAAAGAACTGATATTGGCACTAATAGACGCACTGCAATTCCCGAAACAATTGGCCATTATAAAATGTGCGGCACACACAGGGAAACAAGATATGGTATCGCTGGGCAACAAAAAGGCTGATGAAGCAGCAAAACACACAATCTCTGTAATGGCACATACAACAGAACAAAAAATTGATTCGGATCTGGAAAAATGACAGGATATGCGAAGACAAACACTAGAACCAGAAAAAAAGATTGTGGGAGAAACATAACTGTAAATTCCACAAAGATACTGGATACTGGGCCCAGAGGGTAAACCAGTACTTCCAAGAAATTTAATTGACTTGGTTTCTGAATTGAGTCATGGGAAGACCCATGTCTCAAAAGGAGTGATGGTAGACCAAGTCAGAGAAGTGTTTACAGCATTCAGATATACAACTTACTCACAAAATGTTTGTAAAAAGTGGCAAGATCCCAGGAGCTGAATATCCATTCCAGTTTTGGATGATGGATTTCATCTCCCTTATGCCAAGCGAAGGCAAGAAATATTGCTTGGTGATGATTTGCCCATATTCAGGATGGGTGGAAATTTTCCCTGCAGCACATGCAGACCATAATAGTGGCAAAAGCATTGTGCAGGGAAATGATTCCAAGGCACGAAGTGTCGCAAAGATTATAAAGTGACAACGGACCAGAATTTGTAAACACGGTCATTGCACATATTGGTAAGCAATTGGACATAGAACTCAAAAACCACTGTGCCTATCACCCTCAGTCAGCAGGACTGGTGGAAAGAACAAATGGCACTATCAAAGGGAAATGGCGCAAAATGATGCAAGAGACGGGGAAGAATTGGACTCACTGTCTCTCCCTGGTACCATTAAGCATGAGAATTCTGAAAGGACAGAGAGGTCTCTCCCCATTCCAGATAGTATATGGGAAGCCATAGATTATGCCCATATTTGGAAAGATAAAGAAACCAGCAGATGACCAGACCCTGGTAGACCACATGAGGGCAATGTTAGAACAAGAAAAACTGTTATCAGTTCTGTCTCACCCCCACAGAAGCCAGTAGAACCAGAAGACGATCCAGTGGTGAGACCAGGAGACTGGGTGGTGGTGTTGTTGACCACACCCACAGCAGGAAGAATTGCTGAAAGATCTTCCTGGGTGCACCTCACTCACTGTAAAAAGGCAAACACAGCAGTAACAGAGGGACAAGCAGACATCTAAGAACTGAAGACCGGTTACAAAGGGGGGTGAATACAACAGGTATCATCCGTCTCAAACCCGGTGAAGAAAACAACAACAGTTCTTGGGATTAGTCGCTGCCCACTAGCTAAAATGAAATGAACAACCTTTAAGAGAACAGCAGCTGCAGGGCTGGCTGTGGGAATAGTGCTGATAACAGGCTTACTGTGCGTAATAACAGAGGAGCACCACAAGCCCATTCCAAAACAGGTAACTGATTATCATAAAAGAGCAGCTGCGAGCAGTGATTGGTACCGGTGGGTTAACAAAACAACACTGGCACACCATCCCACAGGTGACTGCCTGGTGTGTAGTGGGCCTCAATTTGTGATAAAGCCTTTGCCTATAGTTCCACACCCTCATATGTGGAGTAAATGTGAGGCCTTCCAAACAGGGCCAGAAATGAAGGTGTGGGATAAACAACAGGAGAGGTTAAACTGCACGTGCCCAACGTGTGCTGCGGTGGAGTCTGTGTAATGTTGGGGGAGCAGTGTTGTATTTACATTCCCAGCCCTACAGGGGATGGAGAGGGACTGGACGCAGTTCTGAAGAAGACGTCTGAAAAGATGCAGGAAGGAGCAGGGACCACTAATTGGCTGAAAAGATGCAGGACGGAGCAGGGACCAGTGATTGGCTAGGAGGCCTGGGGAGGTGGTTCTCTGGCTGGGCCGGCATCCTGATCACCGGGCTGACGATTGTCGGACTGTTTCAGACTCGAACAGTCCAAAAGAGAACCGGACTATGATAATAAATATGATGACGTGAACTTGGCAGGATTGCCTAATAAGTTTGCTGAAGAGTAGAGTCCACTATAAAAATGAACCCTCTGTTGAAAACCTGAAAGGGAGAGGCAGATTCAAATTAAAATAGTGTAGAGTAATCATTAGGAGCGTTGTAATGATCAACAGACTGATTCACACCCCACACCCTGGAATGCAAAAGGAATAGTGGTTTGGTTCCCCTGTGTCTCCAACTACAGGAACAGGAAGAAGTAACACCGTGAAACAATACCAATTTTAGCCTGATTCATGTCATCTGTGAAGTTCTAAAATGCATAGAAGTTAAGGTCCTTCATGCTTTTTTTGTCACCCCACACGTTATAAAATAAGGATCCCTTGTTACTAAAACAATGGTATCATAAAATAGTGTATAGACACACACCCAAACCGCACATTACACACACTAAGGTCATGCAGACAAACGCACCACACACTCCCATAACATACACCCAGGAACTCCCAGGGCAGATAAGTCAGGTATAGCAGATCGGTGAGGTAGAGCAGACGGGTCAGGTATAGCAGATCGGTGAGGTATAGCAAGAGGTACTGCTTAAATGGTTATACAAATAAGTCTCTCAATCCAATCTACTGTCATCAGGCTCCTTGTTTATTATATTTATGCATACAGACTGATAAACATTACAGTAATTTAACCTGTTAAATTCCCAGCTCATGACTTTGGCTCATGTTGTGGAAATATCCTCTTTTTCCTATTTCAGTAGAGGGTGAAGAACCCGGTTCAACACAATCAGAGTATTTTAAGACTTTATTCGTCGCTTGCAAGCCAATAAAGAATTGGGGGTATGTGCTCACTGACACTTTCCCCCAAAATGCAACAGAGGGCCGTCCCTTTTTTACCTGTCTCTTCGCTGAACACATGACAGAGTTTTAAGCTGTCTAAGCACCAGTCTTGTCCAAGGTACAATGTTTAAGATTTCTAAAGATGTTTACTCCCAAAGGGTATGTGTATCATATTGCGTATCCTATTGTGGTGCCCTGTCGCGTAGTGGTTAAGGGACATGACTCCCCCAAGGTTGGTGGTTCGATCCCCGGTGTAGCCACAATAAGATCCGCACAGCCGTTGGGCCCATCAACAAGACCCTTAACCCTACATTGCTCCAGGTGAGGATTGTCTCCTGCTTAGTCTTATCAACTGTACGTCACTCTGGATAAGAGCATCTGCCAAACACAATTAATGTAATATTGATTGCTCATCAGGGGGCTGGGTTGGTGTGAGCGCATTAAATACACAGAAGTCAGGGCTTGATATCATACCTTATCTTTTCTCGTAAACAGCCTCCCCTTATCAACTTGCCACAAGCTGCAGTCTGAATGTTCCAGCTCAGCAGTTTGGCACGCTGTCTTAATGTATAAAAACACAGTTTATGCAAACTTATACATTGTAGGATTTATAAAACATACAAAAGTCAGGATTTAGAAAATTTCCCTCTACAATCAGCCCAAAATGACTTTGGCTCTGCCTCAGATTACTTGGGCTCAGCCCCAAATGTATTCAAAGTTTGGTGACGCCCCTGGCAGTGAAGAAAAGTGAAACTAAGCAACATTTTTAGCAGAAGCTCAGAAGAGACGGAGACAGAATGAGGTCTGCATCTTCTCTCCTGTAAGAGGAGCTCTCCTGTCCTGTGTGCTCTGAAATCTTCAGGGATCCTGTTGTCCTGAGTTGCAGTCACAGCTTCTGTAAAGCCTGTCTGCAGCAGTACTGGGATGAGAAGGGATCTCAGGAGTGCCCAGTTTGCAGGAGAAGATCTTCTGAGGACGAACTTCCCTGTAACCTGTCTCTGAGGAAGGCCATTGAGATGTTCTTAAAGGAGAGAAGTCAGAGAGCTGAAGCAGGATCTGAAGTGCTCTGCAGTCTGCACAGTGAGAAACTCAAACTCTTCTGTCTGGATGATTATGAACGCCTTTGTGTCGACTGTTTAACAGGATCACACAGAAATCACAACTTCTGTCCAATGGAGGAGGCTGTGCTGAAATCTAAAGTAAGTAAATAAATGATTCTCGAAACTGCAAACAAGTTTGGTGGATCAAATACTGCTTTGTTTGTGAAAACTTCAGAAAAACATGAAAACCACAAACCTTGACCAGTTTTATAGAGGCTGCAGAAACGTAAAGGTAGCTGTTTGAAAACAGAATTGAAACTTTAATTGTTTAATTATTATTTGCTTGTAAACAGAATGAAGTTTTTATTTAACAAATTTCATTTGTATATTCTTGGTGAATGAAAATGATTTGGATTATGAAAAAGTTGGTTTTGTGGTGCGCTTGGTGAAGCTTATCAAGCAGCTCAACTCAAAACATAATGAAAAAAAATTATTTTATTAATTATTCATTATTAATATTCAATAATTTTTATTGAATATTAATAATTCAATAATGAAGTATTTGCTGTAGTTCCAAAGAGGAACCATTTTAGTTCTCAGGCCTGACTGCAGTTTGAGCTCCTAACTATGTGTCACATGACTGACAGAGAGAGACAGGGGGGAGGGGCAGGAGTGTGGAGACATTCTCAGAGCTGTGTTAGGGAGCAGTGCTCAGCATGGGACAGTAGGGGTCAAAGTTCATGCCTTATTGTGCTGTATCGTAAATTAAACATTTTCATTTTTTTGAATGGAATTTTCACAAAAAAATAGAGTGTATAAGTTTTGTAACTTTCTGCAGTCACACCTGTTTACCTGGCATGTCCTGTCATAGAGGCAGGGCACTGATATGTGTCTCAGTGAGCACAGTGTTTTTACTCAAGCTGTGATCTAAGTCTCTATTCTGGCTCCCCTCTGTCTGAGCAGGGGCTCTTGTGCTGTCTGTGTAGGTATTGAAGTTTACTGTGGGTCTGGTTCCTCAGTAAAGTGTGGACTCTGTCATTTCTTTCCAGGAGAAACTCAGGACTGCACTAGCTCCACTGCAGAAGAAGCTAGAAGCCTTTAATGCAGTGAAACTAACCTGTGATCAAACAGCAGAGCACATCAAGGTACTGTACTGAGGTCTTTAAATCACAGTGTTGAAAATGCAGCAATGGATTGTGCTGAAATGATGGTGAATAATGTTTATTCCAGAGCCAGGCCCAGCACACAGAGAGACAGATAAAGATGGAATTTGAGAAACTTCAGCAGTTCCTAAAAGAGGAAGAGGCAGTCAGGATCACTGCACTAAGGGAGGAAGAGGAGCAGAAGAGTCAGATGATGAAGGAGAAGATTGAGAAGATGACAGAAGAGATATCATCCCTTTCAGAACAAATCAGAGCCATAGAACAGGAGCTGGGAGCTGAAGACGTCTCATTCCTGCAGGTAAGACCTGTTCACTCTGTGTCTGTAGGACTCTATACAAACTGCTGTTAATGCTCGCAAACATTCATTGTTACAGTATTCTCTTAAGCACCTTTTCTTGTTAACTTGCAAATATCATCAAATCTCTTCAAAGCTTTATCAAGCCAGATAAGTATAGTCTCCTTTTTATCATCAACCTGCTACAACCACTCTGTACACATGTATAACCATGTTAAAGCAGCACATTTATTTTTCTGTGTCATATCTAAAGCATGTTCAGTAGTCTACAATCAGATATGTGGTCTCTAACACAGTATTAATGGACTGAGTATGGACTACAGTGAGAATAATTCACTCTCCTTATTTCAGAGCTACAAGGACACACAAAACAGGTCAGCAAACTCCATCCTCTCTCATCAGTTTAAATATGAAAAGTCGTTTATTAGCTCTGTAGTGTTCTAACAGTGAGGTACTGTGGAATGTGTTTGAAATGCCTCTCTCTGTAATAATTACTGCAGTTTAGTAATGACTACATATGAAGGGAACATTTAAAAATATTAAAGTTATTAAATTAATATTTGCCTCTAATATAGTGTGTGTCCCTCAATGGGGCTGTGAGTGTGTGTCTCTCAGTGGGGCTGTGAGTGTGTGTCTCTCAGTGGGGCTGTGAGTGTGTGTCTCTCAGTGGGGCTGTGAGTGTGTGTCTCTCAGTGGGGCTGTGAGTGTGTGTCTCTCAGTGGGGTTGTGAGTGTTTGTCCCTCAGTGGGGCTCTGTGTGTCTCTCAGTGGGGCTGTTAGTGTGTGTTTCTCAGTGGGGCTGTGAGTGTGTGTCTCTCAGTGGGGCTGTGAGTGTGTGTTTCTCAGTGGGGCTGTGAGTGTGTGTCTCTCAGTGGGGCTGTGTGGCAGAACGCTGGGAGGGATGGAGCCATTTTCTTACAGAATGAAGATCTGATGTTGCTGCTGATAATCTTCTATGGTAATGAAAGCACGCCCACAGCACAAGTGACTCCTGAATATTATTGCAGAGCCCAGTGCACACTGGGGGATCCAGAGAAGGTCTCAGGAGTGCTGATTGATGTGGCCAAGCACCTGGGCAATCTGAAGTACAGAGTGTGGGAGAAGATGCTGGGGACTGTTCAATACAGTGAGTACTGGGGGCAGGGAGCTCCACATTGTCACTGTACAGGGGGAATCTTCAGCATCCTTTCCACAAGCTGATGAAGCCAGTCAGAGTCATATTGGTTTAAGAGCCCTGGAGTGAAGAGACTGAGCACCAGTCCTTAATCTCACTGATGCTCATAATAAAATGCTATTTTAAGGGTGATACTGTATTTAAGGGGAAGGACAGGAGCTACATTGGTATACACATACACATACACACAAACACTGACAGGCTTTGCTCCCTCTTACAAGGATTGTACAATGTGTGATTTATGAAATATTATCCTTCAGTTCTGGTGTTTCTCTCACACATGTATCTGAGGCTATAATGTTGTTCTTGTGAAACCCAGTTTATATCAGTAGGAGCCCATTGTGTCTGACGGTTTCCCTTTGTGCAGATCAGTGCTGACATCTCATTCTCTGTCCCTTCAGCTCCTGTGACTCTGGACCCAAACACAGCACATCCCAAACTCTCACTGTCTGAGGATCTGACCAGTGTGAGATACAGTCGTGAGAGACAGCAGGTTCCTGATAATCCAGAGAGATTTGATTGGTGGTGTTGGGTGCTGGGCTCTGAGGGATTCAGCTCAGGGAGACACTGCTGGGATGTAGAAGTGGGGGGAGGGGACTGTGAGGTGGGTGTGGTCAAAGAGTCCTTCAGCAGGAAAGGGGATGTGGATCCGAGCTCAGCAGAAGGAGTGTGGGGTATTGAGCAGAACAGGAGTGGGAAATACACAGCCCTGACCTCCCCACCTACAGTCCTCACTGTGAAGAGGAAACTCCAGAGGGTCAGAGTGCAGCTGGACTGGGACAGGGGAGAGGTGTCATTCTTTGACCCCAGTGACAACACTCCTCTCTACACTTTTAAACACTCCTTCACTGAGAGACTGTTTCCATTCTTTGGTCCGTCTCCTCACAGGATGCAGATCTGTCCACTGAAGGTGTCTGTGAGTGAAAAATAGCACTGAGGGATTGTGGGTAAACATCCACTGAAATAACAGGGCTTCATTTAGTCACTTCTGAGCAGGTTTATAAAAATATTTGCAGATTAAACAAAAACTAAATTATTTGAAAAATAAATGCAATTTAATTTCTTTGATATAACCTCAAAATGCTAATGCTGAGTAATTCCTGTGGTATATGGTGGTATTGTAAGTACACTGGTGTGTGTGTAATGAGTTGAGTGTAATAAATACACCAGTGGAATCACTCCAGACTGCTGTGTGTTGGGTAAGCTATGGAAAACGAACTTGCGTGATTAGCCTCATCTCTGCAGAGTGTGTGTTTGTTCAGTACGTGCTTGTGTGTGTACCTTTACTGAACCACTGGGTGGCGCCATTTACTGTCCTGTCATTTCCATCCTGACCAAGGTATATGAAGTCGCTCATCATAGTCAGTTTTAACCGACTTACCCCGAAGAGTTCCCGGATCAAAAAATAAAAAGTACAGTTCGGATTAAACCGATTTTTGCCCGGATGTTTTCATTTTCTCAATGATGTTTCTCCTTTGAAATATTTTTGGAATTAAAAGCGATTTGGTTCTCCGGATCATTGCCGTTGTCGGTAAATGAGGGTATGCAGCTTTAAGAGTGGGAATCATGGGGGTTGTTTCTGTTTTGAGTGTTCTGATTGGTCCGTGTGCGTTTTTAGTTGTTGCGTGGCGTTTTGAAAGCGATCATGGCCGCGCAGAAAAGCCCGTAGTAATGTAATTATTTTCGGTGCAATAAAGGAAGCAAATGGCTCAGCTGTCTTCGTTTCTGCAGCCGAAACCAATTAAGTCTTTAAGTTGGGTATTACATAATTCGCAGCTTCGGCCCTGGAATCGAAAAGGAGTAGTGGTTCGCTCTCCCAACTAGGTGACGGTTCGGAGACAGCAGGAAAAAGTAACACCGTGAAACAATACCAATTTTAGCCCGATTCGTGTCTTCTGTGAAGTTCTAAAGTGCATAGAAGTTGAGGCCTCCCATGATTGTTTTGTCACCACACGTTCTAAAATTAGGAGCCGTTTTTGCTAAAACAATGGTGTCATAAAATAGTGTATAGTTAGAACAGTTAGTAGTATTGCTTTCATTGTTAAACTTGATTGAATGGAAATTCCCGGATTTTTAAATAAATAGAGAAACTCCGAAAATGATAAGCCTTATACTGTATATATTATCTACTCTAAGATAGTACCTCAAGGGTTAATTAAGCTCTGGTAGCTGTCGGGAGCATTTTCCCTATCTCATTCAGTTTATGGCCAAACACACTCGAGAAGCCCTTGTCTTGGGTTCCCACTGCTGGCGATTTCCAGGAACTACAGCAAGTCGTTCTGCGGGTAATAAACGTTATTGCGCGCGATTGCGGAACAGACGTGCGTTCAAGATGGCAAACATTTATTTCTGTTTGCCACGAATGGTAGTTAGTTTGAGAAGGTAGTGCGCCGCGAACAAAAATGACTGCAAAAATGGCTGGGGAAAACAAAAATAATAAATCACAAGTTAATCAGCAGTGAATCAGCTGGCTTGTCAGGGCATGGGACAGAAGAACCGTGCGCAGACAGGATAAGAACATGACAGGCTTTATTAACAAAGGGCAGATCCAACGCGTGATCCAGCAACAGGCAATGGTCGTAATCCAGGCAGACAGATGCATGCAGGGTGATGAGAAGAGTCGTCAGCAGATAGGCAGAGTTCAAAAACAGGAAGGCAGTCCACACAGGCCAAAGTACAAACACAAAGTCCAAAAAACACGGGAGTCCAAAACCGGGCAAACGTCAAAACTAGAAAGTATAAAAAATAATAAATGCACAGAAAATCAGACAGAGAAACCGGGTCAGAAAATACAGCTAGAACCGTGGTAAAGGAATAAACAAGGGCAGAAACAGGAAGAGACAAACTAGCCAAGGAAAAGAGCAAACAGGTGGGCTTAAATACAAAACTGAGCAGGTGAAACGAATGAACAGAAAACAGAACTACGAAAAGCAAAGTGGGATACAAAAGACAAAACGCAGGACACAGACAGATGCACAGACACACAGACAAACGGAAAAAAACAACGGGCAAAGGGCACAGATATGATATTGCTGGCATTGTCAGACCTAAGTTACGACCATTTCATTTAAAAAGGCGCTGGTGAATGTACATTTTAAATCACACATATTTAGTCGCAAACGCACTGACCGATGAGCTTCACGCATGGCTCCTGCAAGTTCTCCCACGCGTGCGCCAACCAGGTGCAGTGTGCAGAATGTAGAGTTGACATCTTTCAGACCGACAGAAATAAACGTTGTATAGGCCAGGGGTGCACAACAGGAGCCGATCCGTTTTAAGGATTGTTTGGCCGGGTAAGGATTTTTAATTTAGCAAGATGAACAACATGCACTGCATGGCTGTTTTTCATCTAGATTAACTGAAATATAATGCACTCAGTGGTTGTATAACAAATAAATAAATAAGTAAGTAAATACAGTGGAAATGAAAATTATTTCTCTGACTGGAGACTTTCAAACAGTTTAAATCTTTAATGGGTTGTGCACAGAATAATATACAAAACATTTTTTTATACAGCAGTTCATTATTATCAGCATTACCTGTGATTATTATTAATTTACTACAGCTTTGTACTGTTCTTATTTTCATTATTATAATCATTATAACTTTTTAATAGTAATTTGTATTCCTCTGCTCATATCCTTTTCTTTCAATAAGATTGTCAGTTAGATATCTGTGTCAGTAGTTTAACACACATACACCACAATTACAAATCCTCTTATTGGCTACATTTACACTGTCACGCATCTGACACTGCTTCGTCACTTTCAGATGGGATGTTTTCGCCCTGCGTGTCCACGCTGCAACTAACCAGGGTGGAGAGACCTTATGTACGTGTTCGATGTATGTATGCATGTGTGTATGTGTGTGTGTGTGTGTGTATGTGTGTGTATGTATGTGTGTGTGTGTGTATGTATGCATGTATGTTTGATCTGCACTTCATTGTACGTCGCTCTGGATAAGAGCGTCTGCTAAATGCCTGTAATGCAATGTAATGTAGGCATATGATGTAGAAACTCTAAATTAATTAGAATTAAATGCTGTATACCAGGGATGCCCAACCTGTAGGTTGTCACTCCAACCCTAATTTGGCACACCTAATTATAATAAATAGTAGCTCAGCGAGACCGCTAGCTGTTGAGTGAGGTGTGCTTTGTTAGGGTTGGAGTGAAAACCTACAGGACGGTAGATCTCCAGGAACAGGGTTGGGCAGCCCTGCTCTAGCTGTTGAATGAGGTGTGCTTTGTTAGGGTTGGAGTGAAAACCTACAGGACGGTAGATATCCAGGAACAAGGTTGGGCAGCCCTGCTCTAGCTGTTGAATGAGGTGAGCTTTGTTTGGGTTGGAGTGAAAACCTACAGGACGGTAGATATCCAGGAACAAGGTTGGGCAGCCCTGCTCTAGCTGTTGAATGAGGTCTGCTTTGTTAGGGTTGGAGTGAAAACCTACAGGACGGTAGATATCCAGGAACAGGGTTGAGCAGGTTAACTTATGGTTATCAGACCCCCTTGTTTTCACATTGTGTGAAAAATCTGAAAAACAAAACTATGCCAGATAATCAGGACAGTTTAAATGTAACCTCTCTGTGGAACAAACAACAAGACTGGACATCGTCACAGGTTTAAACCTCATACTTGCTTTCAAAGTTTCTCCCCACAGATTCAATACAAAATGCAAAACTCCAAACAGGGTTTCTGATTCTAATTAGTGTTCCCTATAAAGACAACAGACCCACAACACAGTGCACGCCTCCAGCCTGCACAAAGCCACAGACAAACCGTTTATTTAATGTTCTTGCCATTTTGCTGAACATTTCTTACGCGGGAAGAGAAGCAGTCTAGTGGATACACTAACAGGCTCCAGGCTGCCTGCTTCATTGCCTGTTTTCAAAAACGATGGAGACTTCATGAAATTATTAAACTTCATTCTTTTAATGTTTTTCTTCTGAAGAGTAGATATACAAACTGTAAAAGGTGATTGTATTTGGCTGTTAACAGTCTCCAGGTCTAAGCAAGTGTGTGCATCTTTAAGCATAGCTCAAACCTTTTCACCAGAGATGATATCACATAAACGTTT
>NC_083766.1:62971241-62976241 GCF_963514075.1 Conger conger
TGGAATCAATCTGGTTGCCCTTCTCTGAACCTTTTCTAGTGCCTCTATGTCCTTCTCATAGTGTGGCATCTGATCAAAACATTGGTGCTAGCCTTCCAAGCAGTTAAAGGGTCTTCCCCAGCTTATTTACAAAAAATCATCAGACCCTACACCCCTGCCAGACCTCTTCGTTCAGCCTCCACAGGCAGCTTGGCACCTCCCCCTCTCCGAACCTCCACCTCACGCTCACGACTACTGTCTGTTCTGGCTCCACGTTGGTGGAACAAACTCCCCGTTGAGGTCAGAACTGTAGAATCTCTCCCCACCTTCAAGCGCAAGCTGAAGACACACCTCTTCAAGCAGCACCTCTCCCCATCCCTCCCTACCTCCCTGTGAACCTTAATTGTTGTCTCTGTGACTTGCTTTGTGTATCGGTATTTTTAGCTGGCTAGGTAAGCAGTGTTTGGATAGTTAACTTTGGTGACTTTTGCTCTGTTTGTTTGTTTCTTTGTTCTCAAAAAAAAAAGGCCCTGGTCCTGGGTATGCATGGGTATGCATTTTGTTGTACGTCGCTCTGGATAAGAGCGTCTGCCAAATGCCAATAATGTAACGTAATGTAATGTAATGTAATGTCCCCAATCGGGAGAGGTGGATCCGCAGGTGGATCATTTATACGTCACAAAGTGGTTCTGGCTCAAAGAAAAGTTTGGGAGGTGGAATCTCGGTCGATTGGAATGAGCTCTCTCTCCCTCACTCTTCCAATTTCAATTCAATTTAAGCTGCTTTATTGGCACGACAGAACATTGTCTCTGATTAATTTTGGGAAAGTATATATTTTTAATTTTGTATACATTTTTCACGCTCTGTTCAAGTTCATTGAGTTCTCTCTCTCTCGCTCTCTCTCTCCCTCCCTCCCTCCCTGCATCTCTCTCTCTCTCTCTCTCTCTCTCTCTCTCTCTCTTAACTGGGGGACTTACCTGGCTCATTACTGCCCCCGGGGGCAGGCTGCACTGCCGGTGCACAAAACAGCCCTGCTTCACCCCCGGCTCTGTAACACACAAACACACAAAAAACCCTGCTTCAGTAACACACAAACACACAAAAAACCCTGCTTCAGTAACACACAAACACACAAAAAACCCTGCTTCAGTAATGCACAAACACACAAAAAACCCTGCTTCAGTAATGCACAAACACACAAAAAACCCTGCTTCAGTAATGCACAAACACACAAAAAACCCTGCTTCAGTAACACACAAACACACTAAAAACCCTGCTTCAGTAATGCACAAACACACAAAAAACCCTGCTTCAGTAACACACAAACACACAAAAAACCCTGCTTCAGTAATGCACAAACACACTAAAAACCCTGATTCAGCCGGGCTCTGTAACACACAAACAGAAACAGAGAACTATTGAATACACCAGTGAGCCATCAACATGCAGGTCTACTTCCCACAACATAAAACCATCGACACGCAGGTCTACTGCCCACAACATAAAACCATCGACATGCAGGTCTACTGCCCACAACATAAAACCATCGACATGCAGGTCTACTGCCCACACCAGTGAACTCCGGACACATACAAGCCTATTGCCAAACAGTATTGTGCATGAGACTTTAATATTTGGTGTGAGACAGAATTGAGTGAGATGTCAGTCATACATATACAGGATTCAGCAGTCCTGAATATACACTGAGTGTCCCTACCTCCGCTCTGAGGGAATGCTGGGATGGACTGGCAGCCCTGCCCCGGAACCCCGCCCTCTCCACCCCTGGCCCCTCCCACCCTGCCACAGCGCACGGGGATGCCAGAATGAGCCACATGCTGCTCCTCCTTCTGTGGCCAGGAGAGGGCGCCTGTGCTCCCATTCCACACACAGCTCCTCTCTCCTGTTCAGAGAGCGAGAGAGGGAGCGAGAGAGGGGGAGGGAGCGAGGGAGAGAGAGAGGGGGAAATAATGGTAATAATAATAACAATAACAATAATAATAATAATAAAGATAATAATAAAGATAATAATAATTATTATAATAATAATAACAATAACAATAACAATAAGAATGATAACGATAACGATCATGATAATAATAATAATAATTATTATTATTATTATAATAATAATAACAATAACAATAACAATAATAATAAAGATAACAATAACAATAACAACAATAACAATAATAACGATAATAATAATAATAATGATAATACTCACGCTCAGGCTCCAGGCTGTGGCTGAAGGAGTGCTTGCGGCCCCCCCAGGGAGCCCCTGAGGCCCCCGTCCCGCGGCAGGCTGCCCCCGGCCCTCTGCAGGTCCCCCCCCGCGCCCCGGGGGCTGTCGTAGGAGGGGGGGCGCCCCCGGGACGTCCACAGCAGGGGGCTGTCCCAGCCCGAGGCCGGCGGGGGGGGCTTGTAGGCGGGCAGCCCCGGGGGGGGGGGGCGCGGGGGAACGCTGGAGGAGGACGTGGGGCCGCGAGGAAGAGCAGGAGGAGGAGGAAGAGTTAGGGGGCGGGGCTTGAGGAGGGGCGGAGCTCGTGCTCATTTGGGTGGGGGTGGGGGTTGTTTGGGAGGAGGCTGGAGTCTGTGCTCTCTCTCTCTCCCTCTCTCTCTCCCTCTCCCTCTCTCTCTCTCTCTCTCGTTTGTCGGGCTGGAGCAGGAAGGTGACGGCCTTGCCCTCCTTGGCCGGGGCGGGAGAGGGGGAGGGGGGCAGCTTCATGCTGTGGGAGGTGGGCAGCTCCCTCTCCGCCTCGGGCCGGCGGGTACTGGCGGTGCTGGTGGTAGTGGGACGGGTGGAGGTGCTGATGGGCGTAGTGGGAGGAGGCAGAGGAGGATGAGGAGGAAGGCGGGAGGGGGGTGGAGTGGCTCCGGGCTCTGAGTCCAGGGGCGGGGCTCAAAAACCCCTCCTTCCCCCCGCCCCCAAGCTTGTCCGGCGCCTCCTTGTGGCCAGAGTGGGGGATGGGCAGTTTGGAGGAGGGGGGCGGGCCCGGGGCGGGGCTTCCTGCGGAGGCCAGGCCAATGGGGGCCTGGATGCTGACGGTGCCCAGTTTTGGGGGCGGGGGCTTGTTCTGGGGCCCCGCCCCGCTGGAGGACGCGGCAGGCTGGGGGAGGGCCAGGAGGGGGGGGCCGGTGCTGGAGCAGGTTGGGGAAGGGGGCGGGGATCTTGTTTTTGTTGTTGCCGGGCGACGGGCCCGTTTGGGGGTGGGGCTTGTTGTTGTTGCCGGGCAGGAGGAAGGGGGTGGGGGCTCGGGGGGGTTGGGGGCTGGACGAGAGGGGGAGGGATGGGGGCGGGACAGGGGTGGAGGCGTGAGAGAGGGAGGCCGTGGATTTGGGTTTGTGGGCGGCGCTCGGGGCAGGTGAGGTGTGGACTGAGGGTTTGGGTTTGCCCGGTCTGTGGTGGGGGTGGCTGGGGCGGTTCTGGTGCGAGTACTTCATCTCCTCGTAGATCGCCTCGCCCTGGTCTGAGTCTGAGTCCGGCGTGGGGGGGTGGGGGGTGGCATTTTGGGCGTCGCGTGTGAACACCTGTCCCACCATCTCGATATAGACCGGCTCCTCGTCCCCCTGCGAGGGGCGGGGCAAGGGCGTGGCCGGGGGCGGGGCTCGGGGGAGGGGCGGGTCCAGGGACAGCTGGGTGTGGGGGCTCCTCCTCGGCTTTAGGGGCGGGGCTTTCCTCCCAGGCCCCTCCCCCGAGTCTGAGAGACACAGGGTCAAACACAGCAGAGTCAATGACAGCAGAGTCAAACACAGCAGAGTCAATGACAACAGAGTCAATGACAACAGAGTCAAACACAGCAGAGTCAATGACAGCAGAGTCAAACACAGCTGAGTCAAACACAGCAAGTCAAAGACAGCAGAGTCAAACACAGCAGAGTCAATAACAACAGAGTCAAACACAGCAGAGTCAATGACAACAGAGTCAAACACAGCAGAGTCAATGACAACAGAGTCAAACACAGCAGAGTCAATGACAACAGAGTCAAACACAGCAGAGTCAATGACAACAGAGTCAAACACAGCAGAGTCAATGACAGCAGAGTCAAACACAGCAGAGTCAAACACAGCAAGTCAAAGACAGCAGAGTCAAACACAGCAGAGTCAATGACAACAGAGTCAAACACAGCAGAGTCAATGACAACAGAGTCAAACACAGCAGAGTCAATGACAGCAGAGTCAAACACAGCTGAGTCAAACACAGCAGAGTCAATGACAACAGAGTCAAACACAGCAGAGTCAATGACAGCAGAGTCAAACACAGCAGAGTCAATGACAGCAGAGTCAAACACAGCTGAGTCAATGACAGCAGAGTCAAACACGGCAGAGTCAATGACAACAGAGTCAAACACAGCAGAGTCAATGACAGCAGAGTCAAACACAGCTGAGTCAATGACAGCAGAGTCAAACACGGCAGAGTCAATGACAACAGAGTCAAACACAGCAGAGTCAATGACAGCAGAGTCAAACACGGCAGAGTCAATGACAACAGAGTCAAACACAGCAGAGTCAATGACAGCAGAGTCAAACACAGCTGAGTCAATGACAGCAGAGTCAAACACGGCAGAGTCAATGACAACAGAGTCAAACACGGCAGAGTCAATGACAACAGAGTCAAACACAGCAGAGTCAATGACAACAGAGTCAAACACAGCAGAGTCAATGACAACAGAGTCAAACACAGCAGAGTCAATGACTTACAATTGATTAGACTAATTGGGAGCAACGGGTCCGGCTCAAAGGCCCAACTGCTGCTCTGATCTCATCATGGCTACACTGGGGCTTGAACCACCAGCCTTCTGGGTCCCAGTCATGCACCTTATCCACATGACTATGGGCTGGAACATTCTCTCATTTATTTAAACCAGGGGGGCCCGATCATGTCTCATGGGGGGCCGGATGTATGCAGGCTTTCACTCAACCAATCGCTACACCTGCTGATTTCACTAATTAGGTCCCTCCTCTCTGGTTGAAGGTGTGTCAATTAGTGATGAGATTGTGGTAGTTCATAGCCTCTGCAGAAG